>NC_068297.1:1525155-1770155 GCF_025860055.1 Xyrauchen texanus
CACACACACACTCACTCTCACACACCCACACACACACTCATACACTCATACACTCATACACTCACACACACACATGTTGTGTTTCCATGTTTTATGGGGACTTTCCATAGACATAATGGTTTTTATACTGTACAAACTTTATATTCTATCCCCTAAACCTAACCCTACCCCTAAACCTAACCCTCACAGAAAACTTTCTGCATTTTTACATTTTCAAAAAACATAATTTAGTATGATTTATAAGCTGTTTTCCTCATGGGGACCGACAAAATGTCCCCACAAGGTCAAACATTTCGGGTTTTACTATCCTTATGGGGACATTTGGTCCCCACAAAGTAATAAATACACACACTCACACACACACACACACTCACACACACACACACACACACACACACACACACACACACACATTGGGTAATTTAGAGATAGACTGATTTTCCCCTTTTATCTTTATCATTTCTGTCTCTCGTTGCGTTTGGAGAGCCATTCTGCGTGATTTCGACCAGAGTAACTCGACAACGCCTTTTACAGAATCTGAGCTCTTGCTGACAGGAACCCATGACATCATACAATAACTAACACTGTTTATAGCTGCGGGATGACTTCATTAGTTTGGAATCAGAATGCATTTGATGTCATCCTGCAGTGATCAAGGAGGGCAGAGGACTCAAAATACTAATGCATTGAGTAAATCATACCACACACAGTAGATACAGGAGAACATGTCAGATATGACTCCCACACACACAGACCTGTCTGTCATCTATGATAAAACACTCCTCCGTTATCGAACAAACAGACTGCTATGCAGAAAATATGACAGAAAACCTGTGTTTAAAACGGCCTTTCAGCTCAAAATATGGGAAATATTTCCCAATAAAGTAAACATGAAATTACTCCAAAGAAGAATAAAGAAAAAATAACTAGATCATCTTTCCTTTAAATTGCCAACTGAATTGTGATCGTCTGTCTTGTGTCTGTTTAAAGGGATACAACAAATGAAAATTCTGTCATCATTTACTCACCCTCATGTAGGGCTGAGTTTGGTACAGATTAATAGATTTGACTTGATTCCGATTCAAAGGCTCTCGATTTGATTCACATTCACAAACTCTTGTTTTGATTTAGTATCTAAGCAAATTGATATCAATTCAGAAACTCTCGATTTCATATATAATATAATTCAGAAAATATTTGATTCCGATTCACAATCTCTCGATTCTTTTTCAATTCAGTTTCAAAACTATTTGATTGGATTCAGATTCACAAGCTCTTGAATCCATTTCGATTCACTTTCAAAACTATTTGATTCAATTTCGATTCACAAGCTCTCGAATCCATTTCGATTCATTTTCAAAACTATTTGATTGGATTCCGATTCACAAGCTTTCGATTCAATTCACTTTCAAAACTATTTGATTCAATTTCGATTCACAAGCTTTTGATTCAATTTATTTTAAAAACGATTTGATTCAATTTCGATTCACAAGCTCTCGAATCCATTTCGATTCATTTTCAAAACTATTTGATTGGATTTCGATTCACAAGCTTTCGATTCAATTTATTTAAAAAAATATTTGATTCAATTTCGATTCACAAGCTCTCGAATCCATTTCGATTCATTTTCAAAACTATTTGATTGGATTCTGATTCACAAGCTTTCGATTCAATTTATTTAAAAAAATATTTGATTCAATTTCGATTCACAAGCTCTCGATTCAATTCCGATTCACAAGCTCTCGAATCCATTTAGATTCAATTCACTTTCAAAACTATTTGATTCAATTTCGATTCACAAGCTCTCGATTCAATTCCGATTCACAAGCTCTCGAATCCATTTAGATTCAATTCAATTTCAAAACTATTTGATTGGATTCCGATTCACAAGCTTTCGATTCAATTCACTTTCAAAACTATTTGATTCAATTTGGATTCACAAGCTTTTGATTCAATTTATTTTAAAAACGATTTGATTCAATTTCGATTCACAAGCTTTTGATTCAATTTATTTTAAAAACGATTTGATTCAATTTCGATTCACAAGCTCTCGAATCCATTTCGATTCATTTTCAAAACTATTTGATTGGATTCTGATTCACAAGCTCTCGAATCCATTTCGATTCATTTTCAAAACTATTTGATTGGATTTCGATTCACAAGCTTTCGATTCAATTTATTTTAAAAACTATTTGATTCAATTTCGATTCACAAGCTCTCGATTCAATTCCGATTCACAAGCTCTCGAATCCATTTAGATTCAATTCACTTTCAAAACTATTTGATTCAATTCCGATTCACAAGCTCTCGAATCCATTTCAATTCAATTTCAAAACTATTTGATTGGATTCCGATTCACAAGCTTTCGATTCAATTCACTTTCAAAACTATTTGATTCAATTTCGATTCACAAGCTTTCGATTCAATTTATTTTAAAAACTATTTGATTCAATTTCGATTCACATGCTCTTGATTAAATTCCGATTCACAAGCTCTCGAATCCATTTCGATTCAATTCACTTTCAAAACTATTTGATTCAATTTCGATTCACAAGCTCTCAAATCCATTTCGATTCAATTTCAAAACTATTTGATTGGATTCCGATTCACTCGAATCAATGCAATTTGTTTCGATTCAGATCCACAAGCTCCATTCAATTTCAAAATGACTCGATTCCAATTCACAAACTCTAGATTTGATTTTGATTATCAAGCTCTTGATTCGATGCAGATTCACAATTTCCGTTCAATTTCAATACTATTTTATTCGATTTAGATTCACAAGCTCTCAATTTGATTTCAGAATGATTTCATTTGATTCTGAATTTGGTATATTTTAGATATAATGTTGATTTTGTTTACATATGAAATAAATTGCCTCTCAGCTGATGCTGTAAAGAACACAGGGAATCTTCTAACTTAATACATTAAGAAATATTGTTTTAAATTAACAATAGGGCCCAAATTATGCAGTTCATTTGCTATTTAACAGATACAATTATCAGCACAACCCAACATCAATTATTAAAAATCATTACTAAACTAATCTTGGGGACTAAATAATGAAAGGGACAGTTCATCTCTACTCATTTACTCATCCCAGATGTGATTGACTTTCTTCTGCAGAACACAAATGAAGATTTTTTAGAAGAATATTTCAGCTCTGTAGATCCATACAATGCAAGTCAATAGGGGACGAAAATGTGGAGCTCCAAAAAGCACATAAAAGCAGCATAGTTAGTAAGCAGTCCTGTGTTACCTCTGCACGTTTTGAAGTCGATGGACACCTACAGGCCACCTTCAACACTCATGCCACAGTCCAAATCACCAAGATCACATTTTGTTCCCTATTCTGGTGGTTGATGAGAACATTAACTGAAGCTCCTGACCCGCATTTGGATGATTTTTTTATGCACCGCTGCCACACGATTGGCTTATTAAATAATTGCATGGATGATTGTTGGGCTGAATTGAGTATTTCTGTAACTGCTGAGTATTTCTTCATCGCCTGGGATTTTCACACACAACAGTCCCATCTGTGTTTGGAAATTTGGAGCTTCAAAAAGCACATAAACGTAGCATAAAAGTAATGCATACAATTTTATCCATGTCTTTAGAAGCTGATGCAATTTTTTTGGTCTGTTCAGAAGTCATGGATTAAACTACTTAAGGACTACTTTCAAGCTATCTTTATGTGATTTTTGGAGCTTCAAGGTTTGGATTCTGTTGACTTGCATTGCATGGACCTACAGAGATGAGATATTCTACTAAAAATATTCATTTGTGTTCTGCAGAAGAAAGAAAGTCATACACATTTGGGTGGTATATTTTTGGGTGAACTGTCCCCTTTATCAAGGTTTTAAATTGTTGATTTTACTTTGGGATGTACGGCAGATCTCATTTCGTGACCACTGGTGGGAAAAGCAATGGTAGAGTAAAATGACAGAAATTCAGGTTATAAATTAGGAAAATGTAACTTTATGATCTGCAAATGTAGAATTGAATATTTTTCATGTTTGCTTCTGACTTTAGTCAAAGGTATAATGTTCGGTCATGTGGCGTTTGCATCATAATTTAGTGTTAAGAAAAGTTACATTTCCAAAAGTGACCATATTCACCCTAGTATATCAAAAACTAACCTCAAGATCATTTTTATTTTATTTTAGTTAATCTATCTCATAAATCACTCACATGAAAATAATGTTACTTAGCCCACACGTTCTTCCAAACCTTTCTCTCAGGAATAGAGATGTTAGGCAGAATAACAGCCTCAGTCTCCATTCACTTTCATTGCATGGACAAAATATGCAATGAAAATAAATGGTGCTTGAGATATTGTCTAATACTTCCTTTCATGTTGCACAAAAGAAAGAAAGTCCTACGGATCCGGTAAAAACTTGCGAGTGAGTAAATGATGACACAATTAGAATTTTTTGACGGAGAGACTCCTTTAATCACCTACAGCTGTCTTTACACGGCCGAGATGGTGTTTTATATATTTAGATTCCTCAGCACGGTCACGTGGGACCAGTGCCCAAGGGCCCTTGACTGCCCCGGGGTGCCCTGGGCTTTAAGGCTGCGTGATCTAGTTTGGTGATTCCCCGTCGTGATTTGGCTCCTCGTGTCTGCCGGACAAAGGGATGTGTTGTGTGGAGTTGGCTTGTCATGGAGGGCAGCTGCTGTGGAGACGGTTCAACCCCGCTGGCCGTGAAAGAACTTCATCATGTCTGTCTACGCCCTGAAACTCCCACACATCAACGAGAATGAATCTAGTAAGAGGCAAAACTCACGAATATAACTCGAACTCTAGACTTCAGTGTTTCAATCATTTCTAATCATTAGGATAAGGAGTTTGTTCCAACAATGAACTATAAATATGAGCAATACCAAACACCACTAATCATTCATTCAACAACATTTGGACATCTTTATGTGTCAATCAAGTGCCAAAAGATATTGATAACACTTATTAATAACTACACAGTATAACGTAATTGTAAAGCATTAGTTTATAAGTGTAAGTCTGTGCATGTGTGTCTGTGCGTGTGTAAGTGTGTGCGTGTGCGTGTGAGAGAGTGTGTGTGGGCGTGTACATTCTCTCATCATTTACTCACCCTCATGGCATCCCTGACGTGTGTGACTTTCTATCTTATGCAGAACACAAATTAAGATTTTCAGAACAATTTTCAGCCCTATAGGGCCATGCAATGCAAGTGAATGGTGACCAGAAAGCACATAGAAGTAATCCATATGGCTCAAGTGGTTTAATCCATGTCTTCAGAAGTGATATGATAGGTGAGGGTGAGAAACAGATCAATATTTAAGTACTTTTTCACTGTAAATCTGCACTTTCACTTTCACTTCCACATAATGGTGTATATTAAAGGTGTATATTTAGCCACTGACTGGTTGGGGCTGGTCAAAGGTGTAGATTTGCAGTGAAAAAGTACTTGAATATTGATCTGTATCTTACCTGCACCTATCATATCGCTTCTAAAGACATAGATTAAACCACTGGTGTCTTATGGATAACTTTCATGCTGCCTTTATGTGCTTTTTGGAGCTTCTGATTTCTTGTCACCATTCACTTGCATTGTATGGACCTACAGAGCTGAAATAAGTCTATTGTTCTAAAAAATATTTGTTTATGTTCAGCAGAGGAAAGTCGTACACATCTGGGATGACATGAGGATGAGTAAATGAGAACATAAGTGAGTAAAATTGATTCATTTTTGGGTGAACTATACCTTTATTAATGTAGGAACAATTATTTATAATTGATCAACTAACTATAGATTATGCTTTACAAATATTATATTAAGTTTACAAATAACCCAAAAGATCCCACATGCTCTACTCCTTATAGTAAAAACCTGTGTGTGTAAGTGTGCATGTGTGTGTGCATGTGAGTGTGTGTGTGTGTGCGCATGCAAGTGTAAGTGTGCGCATGTGCGTGTGTAAGTGAGTGTGCGCGGGTGTGTCTGTGCGTGTGTAAGTGTGTGCCGTGTGTAAGTTTGAGTAAGTGTGTGTGCGCGGGTGTGTCTGTGCGTGTGTAAGTGTGTGAGTAAGTGTGTGTGCGCGGGTGTGTCTGTGCATGTGTAAGTGTGAGTAAGTGTGTGTGCGCGGGTGTGTCTATGCGTGTATAAGTGTGAGTAAGTGTGTGTGCGCGGGTGTGTCTGTGCATGTGTAAGTGTGAGTAAGTGTGTGAGTAAGTGTGTGCCGTGTGTAAGTGTGTCTATGCGTGTGTAAGTGTGAGTAAGTGTGTGAGTAAGTGTGTGTGCTCGGGTGTGTCTGTGCGTGTGTAAGTGTGTGAGTAAGTGTGTGTGCGCGGGTGTGTCTGTGCGTGTGTAAGTAAGTGTGTGTGTGCGGGTGTGTCTGTGCGTGTGTAAGTGTGAGTAAGTGTGTGCCGTGTGTAAGTGTGTCTATGCGTGTGTAAGTGTGAGTAAGTGTGTGAGTAAGTGTGTGTGCTCGGGTGTGTCTGTGCGTGTGTAAGTGTGTGAGTAAGTGTGTGTGCGCGGGTGTGTCTGTGCGTGTGTAAGTAAGTGTGTGTGTGCGGGTGTGTCTGTGCGTGTGTAAGTGTGAGTAAGTGTGTGTGCGCGGGTGTGTCTGTGCGTGTGTAAGTAAGTGTGTGTGTGCGGGTGTGTCTGTGCGTGTGTAAGTGTGTGTAAGTGTGTGAGTAAGTGTGTGCCGTGTGTAAGTGTGTCTATGCGTGTGTAAGTGTGAGTAAGTGTGTGAGTAAGTGTGTGTGCTCGGGTGTGTCTGTGCGTGTGTAAGTGTGTGAGTAAGTGTGTGTGCTGGTGTAAGTAAGTGTGTGTGCGGTGTGTCTGTGCGTGTAAGTGTGAGTAAGTGTGTGTGCTGGTGTGTCTGTGCAGTGTAAGTAAGTGTGTGTGTCGGTGTGTCTGTGCAGTGTAAGTGTGAGTAAGTGTGTGTGTGCGGGTGTGTCTGTGCGTGTGTAAGTGTGTCTATGCGTGTGTAAGTGTGAGTAAGTGTGTGGGCGCGGGTGTGTCTGTGCGTGTGTAAGTGTGTCTATGCGTGTGTAAGTGTGAGTAAGTGTGTGGGCGCGGGTGTGTCTGTGCGTGTGTAAGTAAGTGTGTGTGTGCGGGTGTGTCTGTGCGTGTGTAAGTGTGTGAGTAAGTGTGTGTGCGCGGGTGTGTCTGTGCGTGTGTAAGTGTGAGTAAGTGTGTGTGCGCGGGTGTGTCTGTGCGTGTGTAAGTAAGTGTGTGTGTGCGGGTGTGTCTGTGCGTGTGTAAGTGTGAGTAAGTGTGTGTGCGCGGGTGTGTCTGTGCGTAAGTGTGTCTATGCGTGTGTAAGTGTGAGTAAGTGTGTGGGCGCGGGTGTGTCTGTGCGTGTGTAAGTGTGTCTATGCGTGTGTAAGTGTGAGTGAGTGTGTGGGCGCGGGTGTGTCTGTGCGTGTGTAAGTGTGAGTAAGTGTGTGTGCGCGGGTGTGTCTGTGCGTGTGTAAGTGTGTCTATGCGTGTGTAAGTGTGAGTAAGTGTGTGTGCGCGGGTGTGTCTGTGCGTGTGTAAGTGTGTCTATGCGTGTGTAAGTGTGAGTAAGTGTGTGGGCGCGGGTGTGTCTGTGCGTGTGAGTGAGTGTGTGTAAGTGTGTGTGAGTGTGTGTGTGCGCGTGTGTTTGAGTGTGTGAGTGTGTGTAAGTGTATGTGCGCATGTGTTTGAGTGTGTGAGTGAGTGTGTGTGCGCGGGTGTGTCTGTGCGTGTGTAAGTGTGTCTATGCGTGTGTAAGTGTGAGTAAGTGTGTGTGCGCGGGTGTGTCTGTGCGTGTGTAAGTGTGTCTATGTGTGTGTAAGTGTGAGTAAGTGTGTGTGCGCGGGTGTGTCTGTGCGTGTGTAAGTGTGTCTATGCGTGTGTAAGTGTGAGTAAGTGTGTGTGCGCGGGTGTGTCTGTGCGTGTGTAAGTGTGTCTATGCGTGTGTAAGTGTGAGTAAGTGTGTGGGCGCGGGTGTGTCTGTGCGTGTGAGTGAGTGTGTGTAAGTGTGTGTGAGTGTGTGTGTGCGCGTGTGTTTGAGTGTGTGAGTGTGTGTAAGTGTATGTGCGCATGTGTTTGAGTGTGTGAGTGAGTGTGTGTGCGCGGGTGTGTCTGTGCGTGTGAGTGTGTGTGTGTAAGTGTGTGTGAGTGTGTGTGTGTGCGCGTGTGTTTGAGTGTCTGAGTGTAAGTGTATGTGCGCATGTGTTTGAGTGTGTGAGTGAGTGTGCGAGTGTGTAAGTGTGTGTGTGCGCATGTGTTTGAGTGTGTGAGTGAGTGTGCGCATGTGTGAGTGTGTGCGAGTAAGTGTGTGTGTGTGTGTAAGTGAGTGTGTAAGTCTGTGTGCGCGCGCGTGTGTGTGTGTGTGTGAGTGCACGTGTGCAAGTGAGTGTGTAAGTCTGTGTGCGCGTGTGTGTGTAAGTGTGTGTGCGCGTGTGTGTCTATGTGTGTGTATGACCAAATGTCCCCATAAGGATAGTAAAACCCGAAATTTTTGACCTTGTGGGGACATTTTGTCGGTCCCCATGAGGAAAACAGCTTATAAATCATACTAAATTATGTTTTTTGAAAATGTAAAAATGCAGAATGTTTTCTGTGAGGGTTAGGTTTAGGGGTAGGGTTAGGTTTAGGGGACAGAATATCAAGTTTTTAAAGTATAAAAACCATTATGTCTACGGAAAGTGCATGTGTGTGTGTGTGCGCGAGTGTGTGTGTGAGTGTGTGTATTTTTACAATGACTGAGAATGGTAACTTTAGTTCTTGCATGACGTTGCATCACTGTAGGCAGGTGCCAGTAAACATTAACACAAATATTTTTGAGTGCACTTTTTAATTGGATCATATATACATATTTGTCAGTCATCAGTCACCCTGTTGATGATAATTTACTCGTTGATCATCAATAAAAGCACTAATTTCCTTTAAGGTAAAAACATGACTTAAAGCATTGTTTCCCAAACTGGGGTACACGTACCCCTGGGGTTACATGAGGTGACAATGGGGGTACGCCACTGTAAAAAGTTTGGGAACATCTGACTGAGAGGTTTCGAATCAGAGCATGACAATAATGTGTTTGTCACCTGAGTTTTTGTAGACGGAGGGCGTTTCACTCGTGGCACATCCTTAACAGATGGTTTCAACCTCACTGGACTCGAAGGGCGATTCCTGTCCTTCCTTTCACCAAACACTCTCTTACCCTGAGACAAAAATCACAGATCGTGGAGCGACATGTCATACAAGAAAACGGGTAAAGTTGAGGTAAAATGACTGAAAAGTTATAGAAAGAGAAAGATGGATGAAACAGACCAAATCACAATGCAGTATGCAAACAGATGCCAAAAATCAGACCAATTTTAATATGCAAATATTAAAGCTTATTTTCACTTATTTTTGGGCTATACATGAAACAAAGTTAACCTCTTAGCATTTAATACGTTTATGAGTCCTTCGATACACAAGTCACTTGTGCGGTACCATTTGAAAGCTCAGAATCTGATCATTCATAAAATACCATCACTTTTGCATTTGACAGGGCGGAGGGTGGGGCTGGGTCGTGATTTTACACACCCGGCCCCTTATCGGGCTAATCAAGCCTACGAGAGGTATTAAGTCAGACTGCGGACAATGGTGTGACAGAGAGAGAGAGAGAGAGCGTTTACGGGCAGCTGTCCATCCTATGTGTGTGTTTGTGTCTTTTCCACCTCCTGTCTCCTCCCAGGTCGAGCAAGGCAGGGATGACCCACCAGCAAACGGGGCGCGGGGGGTATTTACATCATGCCGGGGGCTCCCCGGCCTGAGGAAACACTGGGAGGAGTGTAGAACAGAAGACATGTAATGCACGTGTAGAATAACCAAATGGTGATTTTGGAATTCGAATAGCAGCACGTCGAGCTGTTAACCCGAATGTCGAGTATCCGTGCACATCCCTAGAAAAATTGCAGGTGGCAGCAAAACAATGCACCAGAATTTAAGAGGTTAAAACGAGTGTGTAAATCAAGCATTTGGAGCTGAAATTATTGCAGAAATCTGTTTAGAAGAATAAAAAAGGACTAGGGTTTTCAAATCAGTGCTGGCTTGTAAAAATTGCAAAAACTTGAGTTCAGGCCGGTTCAATCAGTCTTGCCTTGATGTTTCCTGATGTTGTGACGAGCAGCTGTCGTCTCTTTCCTCTTCCAATACTGAAGACTCTGGATTCAGGATCTCCGGGCTCCTTCTCCTGCTGTGATGTGGTGTTTGGCCCTCCAAGTCCCGACCTCTTAGTCACAACACGCTGCTCCTACAACAACAAACATGACAGGCTATTATCATGGACTTCTTTGAGTTTCACTGAGAATAAACATGATTTAATATTAGTACATCATAAGTCTCAGCAGGAAACCGATGGAGTGCGTAATCCAGGTAGGGAAGGAGGTATTGCCCCAAGTTAAGGAGTTCAAGTACCTCTGGGTCTTGTTCACGAGTGAGGGGACAATGGAGCGTGAGTTTGGCCGGAGAATCGGGGCAGCGGGGGCGGTATTGCACTCGCTCTATCGCACCGTTGTCACGAAAAGAGAGCTGAGCCGGAAGGCAAAGCTCTCGATCTACCGGTCAATTTTTGTTCCTACCCTCACCTATGGTCATGAAGGCGGGGTCATGACCGAAAGAACTAGGTCGCGAGTACAAGCGGCCGAAATGGGCTTCCTCAGAAGGGTGGCGGGCTTCTCCCTTAGAGATCAGGTGATGAGCTCAGTCATCCGTGAGGAGCTCGGAGTAGAGCCGCTGCTCCTTTGCGTCGACAGGAGTCAGTTGAGGTGGTTTGGGCATCTGGTAAGGATGCCCCCTGGCCGCCTCCCTAGGGAGGTGTTTCAGGCACGTCCAGCTGGGAGGAGGCCTCGGGGAAGACCCAGGACTAGGTGGAGAGATTACATCTCCACACTGGCCTGGGAACGCCTCGGGTCCCCAGTCAGCTGGTTAATGTGGCTCGGGATAGGGAAGTTTGGAGCCCCCTGCTGGAGCAGCTGCCCCCGCGACCCGACTTCGGATAAGCGGTTGAAGATGGATGGATGGATGGACATCATAAGTCTAAAAAAACAAGTAAAACCTCAAACTTCTCCACTGGCCTCACGATTCGATTACGATTCAAAGGGTAACGATTTGATAACAAAACGAAGATGCATCTTATTAAATAGTATTAAATTATTAATATAGAATTAATAGTTCTGAGTTTGCACTTTGTTTCTAGAATCTAGCTGTCTCTGGCGTGCCAATAAATACCATGCGTTGCCGTGGGTTAAATTGAACTCAGAACCGATTCTGAATTTTTGCATCAGAGAATCGAGTTTTCTTCCAAACCTAAAAACAACAGTTCAGACTTGTGTAATTTGACTAACAGAGTGCCTTAAACAGGCATGAAGCAACACATAAATTGACTGTCCTTATTCACAAAGCATTGCACTTTCAATAAGGAAAGAGGTCAACCGATTGTGGATTTTGCTGATGCCGATAATAGATTAATCGGCCGATAGTCTTTGAAATAAATTTATAAAATGTTAAAAAACATTCTTCGTCATTCTTTTCTATGAAGGGCACAAACATAGAGGCTACAAGAGTCCAAAATGATTAAAATCCCATAAGCAATTTGTTCAACCAAAATCTCAATAGGCCTAATAACCAAAAATGTTAAGATTTGAAGCATAAAGCAGGACTATGAACAAGCCCGAAATACACATACTTATTTAGAGACTCTTATTTTGAAACGATAGAAACTTGGCTCCATTAAAATACTCTGTTTAATTATTTGACAATTTAAGCTTTTTATAGCCTAAATATCCACCAGATTAAGGATTTTGTATAACACAGTATATTTCACAAGATGTTTTTTTATATTATTATTCACAATGTATGAAGTTGAAGATGCTTTCATATAATCGCATTTTTTTTTGCAGGCCCTCGCTTCAATCTAAAACATTTCATTATCTTATTAAAATAACAAAATATGCACATAATACACACACACACACACACACATATATATATATATATATATATACATATATACAGTGGGTACGGAAAGTATTCAGACCCCATTACATTTTTCACTCTTTGTTATATTGCAGCCATTTGCTAAAATCATTTAAGTTCAATTTTTTCCTCATTATTGTACACACAGCACCCCATATTGACAGAAAAACACAGAATTGTTGACATTTTTGCGCATTTATTAGAAAAGAAAAACTGAAATATCACATGGTCCTAAGTATTCAGACCCTTTGCTGTGACACTCATATAACTCAGGTGCCGTCCATTTCTTCTGATCATCCTTGAGATGGTTCTACACCTTCAATTGAGTCCAGCTGTGTTTGATTATACTGATTGGACTTGATTAGGAAAGCCACACACCTGTCTATATAAGACCTTACAGCTCACAGTGCATGTCAGAGCAAATGAGAATCATGAGGTCAAAGGAACTGCCTGAAGAGCTCAGAGACAGAATTGTGGCAAGGCACAGATCTGGCCAAGGTTACAAAAAAATTCTGCTGCCCTAGTTCATAAGAGCACAGTGGCCTCCATAATCCTTAAATGGAAGATGTTTGGGATGACCAGAACCCTTCCTAGAGCTGGCCGTCCGCCAATCTGAGCTATCAGGGGAGAAGAGCCTTGGTGAGAGAGGTAAAGAAGAACCCAAAGATCACTGTGGCTGAGCTCCAGAGATGCAGTCGGGAGATGGGAGAAAGTTGTAGTAAGTCAACCATCACTGCAGCCATCCACCAGTCGGGGCTTTATGGCAGAGTGGCCCGACAGAAGCCTCTCCTCAGTGCAAGACACATGAAAGCCCGCATGGAGTTTGCTAAAAACACCTGAAGGACTCCAAGATGGTGATAAATAAGATTCTCTGGTCTGATGAGACCAAGATAGAACTTTTGGCCTTAATTCTAAGCGGTATGTGTGGAGAAAACCAGGCACTGCTCATCACCTGTCCAATACAGTCTCAACAGTGAAGCATGGTGGTGGCAGCATCATGCTGTGGGGTGTTTTTCAGCTGCAGGGACAGGACGACTGGTTGCAATTGAGGGAAAGATGAATGCGCCAAGTACAGGGATATCCTGGACTGAAAACCTTCTCCAGAGTGCTCTGGACCTCAGACTGGGCCGAAGGTTCACCTTCCAACAAGACAATGACCCTAAGCACACCGCTAAAATAACGAAGGAGTGGCTTCACAACAACTCCGTGACTGTTCTTGAATGGCCCAGCCAGAGCCCTGACTTAAACCCAATTGAGCATCTCTGGAGAGACCTGAAAATGGCTGTCCACTAACGTTTACCATCCAACCTGACAGAACTGGAGAGGATCTGCAAGGAGGAATGGCAGAGGATACCCAAATCCAGATGTGAAAAACTTGTTGCATCTTTCCCAAAAAGACTCATGGCTGTATTAGATCAAAAGGGTGCTTCTACTAAATACTGAACAAAGGGTCTGAATACTTAGGACCATGTGATATTTCAGTTTTTCTTTTTAATAAATGTGCAAAAATGTCAACAATTCTGTGTTTTTCTGTCAATATGGGGTGCTGTGTGTACAATAATGAGGAAAAAATTGAACTTAAATGATTTTAGCAAATGGCTGCAATATAACAAAGACAGAAAAATTTAAGGGGGTCTGAATACTTTCCGTACCCACTGTATATATATTGTCTGCCAGTAATTGTTTTTTTTTTTACCTCTAGAGGCTACAGAGGAACATGAAGGAATAAAAAAAGGACTATCGGCAACTATCGTAAACATTTGTGTTGATAAATGTAAGCGCAGCGTAGTTCTAGCGGGAAGAATAGCAGCTGTACATCATCGCACCATTAGCGGGGTAACTCCTAGCCAATCACATGTAAGCCATCGCTTTATAAATCACATTGCTGTTTCAGTGTGCTAACATGGCAACCTCCTCCACCCCACCACCACCTGTTGAGTCCCGTCCCGCACGGGGATAGGCTCCTCGCCCCTACATCCTATCTCTGGCAGGATTTGACGGTTCAGAGTACAACTTCTTCGGACCACCAGACGGGGTTTACGCCAAAGAGAAACATTACATTTCTGTTTTTATATTCATCAAATAAATGTCACATTGTATTTTACTCCAGTCTGCGAGTCTACAATGCAACTATCAGCATCGAATAACCGGCAAAACCGTTATACCTCTACTACCTCTATGCAGGACTAAACAGGTGATGGTGGGGTGGAGGAGGTTGCCGAGTTAGCGCACTGAACCAGCAATGTGATTGTGAGCAGACTTATAAGCAATGGCGTACATGTGATTGGCTTGGAGTTACCCCGTTAATGGTGTGATGATGTACAGCTGCTAGTCTTCCCACTAGAACTACACTGCACTTACATATCTAAAAAGCAGCTATCAGCACCGAATAACCGGTAAAATCAGTCTACCTCTATTTGTGAAGCGACAAAATCACAGTCAATCAGAACATATTTGATGTTTAATATGCAGCTATGTGGTGCAAACAAATTCAACAGCTCACGTTATTGATGGTGATGGTCAGATCATCAGATTTTCCCTTCCCGCTGTGCAGTGACATCCCTTCCTGTTCTGCACGCTTTTTATCTTCCTCCACCTCCTGTAGGACAAACACAGGATCACAAACACCCAAACTACACATGTGGCCAAAACAATGCAGATGTGCCATACGTGCTTGTTAAGAATTAAAACCCTCGGCATTATATTTGCAATTCCAGCTTTTTCCTATTCCGTTTGGTGATGCTAATTCCGCAGAAATGACACGCTCATGCTTATGATGTATTAAAGCACATCAGGACGGTTGAAATGGAGATTCTCACCTGATAGCGTTTCATAAGCGCTTCATTTTTCTTTCGTAAGGCCTCAATCTTTTTATCGAGCTCAGCGTCCTTCTGTTCCTTCATCACCATCATCATCTCTGTGGGACTCTGAGCACAGAACACTTTGTGATTAACATCTCAACATGTCTGAACAGTCTAGAGCCGAAATAATGGAGTTATTTAAAGTAAATTAGGCTCCTTTTATAGGGCAGAACTGCCTAAAATACACTCCTGTTGAAACACAGAATAAACAGGCAAGCAAATGCACATTAAACATCAAGAAAACACTTGTGCCTCTATGATCAGATGATTATGTTTATTGTTTCATGTTTCTACAACACGTGTGCAGTTGTGTGTATCTGTGCAGATGGACGCGCCATCATTAGCGTCAGCTGCTATGACACGCAACATGAGCCGCGCGCAATAAAACTCTTCATGCCATCAGCTGCTTCAAGACGTCAAAAGCTGTAGCCTAAAAACAATCATAACTCTAAGATCATGAACAGAAATCACAGCTTTTGCAAGGACATCAGCATCTGTTATGAGGTATATTAAGATACATAAACAATTCATAAGGTTTCGCAACAATATAACGTTTACATTGATGCCCTCCCAATTCTGTTCCTAGACCAATAGCACTTAGTTATGGAGTGCATTTAAATGACTGAATAAAAAGCTCATAATAAAAAATATATATACACACATATATACAGTCTGTGCAACTGTTGTGAAAAATGTTGCATAGTGAGGCTGTCTTCAAAAATAATGGCATAAACAGTTTTCATTTATCACTAAATGTCATGCAAAGTCCAGTAAACATAAAAACGCTAAATCAATATTCGGCGTGACCACTTTGCCTTTAACACCGCCCCAATTCTCCCACATACATCTGGACACAGTTGTTCTTGGTTGTTGGCAGATATGATGTTCATCACAGTTCTTCTGTCTCTTTATATAATCTCAGACTGGCACGATGTTCAGGCACAGTGGGGGGCAATGCCATCTGTTGCAGGGCTCCCTGTTCTTCTATTTGCATAAGTAACGTTTGTGAGTCTAACATTTATATTTCCTATTGACACACTAAAGCTGAAGATATAAATAACCATATTAAGACAAATGTTTTTGTGAAACATGAAGACTTTTGCACGGTACTGTATATATATATATATATATATTTAGTTTGGGGTTTACTTCTATCTGGTTGTCAAAATTGTGGAGACATGTAGAATCTTGGTGCTAATAAAATGTCTGGAAACTCAGATGTCAATCGATAAAAATACAAACACATGCACGAAAGACGTGCACACATTGATGTAGTCAAACTGATGTCCGTCAGGGAAAAAATAGTTAGTCTGATCGCTTAGAAAAGTTACGCGTACACTCATAAATCATTAAAAACATCCCCGTTTTAAAGGTATTATTCAAGACTGTACCAAAAACAGAGCAGGATGAGATACACGCTGAAATCTAATATTGATATATTTATTTTTGTAAATTAGGGCTGTCAATAGTTTAATGTTTTTTACTCAAGTTAATTACATGTGCCTAAATTTCATATGAATTAATCACAATTATTTGCATAGTAATATTTACAGAGAAAGACCCCTAAATAAAGGTAATGTAGCACATTGCCACGATTCCCCATTGTCTGCTCTGTGTTTCTCCCCTGTCACCTGTCCCGAACTACACTTCCCATAATCCCCTGCCCTCATCACTGCCAGTGTCATTGTCCTCACCGGTGTTTAATTTACTCATCATCCCTGTGTATTTAAGCCTGTTGTTTGTTCATTCGTGGTCGGTCGTTGAATGTTATGGTTGTCCTTGATTGTGTTCCTCCACTGGACGGTCCTTCTGTTAGGAAGGCAAACAGAACGACTGACCCATAATGGATCTAGCGGTTCAACAGGCGAACTATAGACTTCTCTGCCTCAAGCAAGAGGACCGTCCAGTTGAGAGTGTAGTTCGGGACAGGTGACAGGGGAGAAACATAGAGCAGACAACGGGGAATCGTGACACACATGATGATTTAAATACCTAAAAATAAAACAAAATGTAATATTATAATTCAAATACATTACATCATATACAAATATTGTGACGATTATTTTTCTTTTAATTAATTGCACTAAATTAACGGCATAAATCGATGTCCCCAGTTTCAAATCACTAACCGTAGTATGAGCAATAATGATTGTTGAAATGCCACTAAAAATGCAATTCACAGTTCAGCTGGACAGTCTAGCAGTTTGGACTAAAATAGAAGTTGTCCTTGTGTAACGGCCTCAACCATTTCACAACCAAATGTGTAAATCAGGGGTCGGCAACCTTTTTGACATGGAGTGGCATTTTTTATTTACCTGGTCAATGGCTGTGCCATTACGTTTTCTCTTTTAATCGTTTAATGTCATTGTGAGTGTGACTATGGTTTAAGGACGGTGTACCTGTATGATGGGTTAACCTCAAGGATTAATAGTGGTGTATTCTTTATTACATCACGTGTTGTTCTGAAAGCAAAAAGAAACAAATGAAACACTGAATGTAGGCTGTCATCCGCGCAGCCTGACCGAAGCGGGTGCATTTACTCGCGCGATTAACCGAAAGTGTTGCGCTGTCGGCTCGTGATGCACGAGTGGCTTGCACGCACTGCACGAGTCTGTTGGGTAACTTTTTGTTTAGTCTCCCATTCAGCTCAGGAAAACGCTCGAAGGATTACATCAATGTAGATTGTAATGAAGGTGCAGAATTTAATATAGATAAAATGGTCTACTCCTCTCTCGCCATTGCTGGCGTGCCAGCGATTACCCATCCAGCATTGGCGCTCGTCCCATAACATTTACATTTACATTTATGCATTTGGCAGACGCTTTTATCCAAAGCGACTTACAGTGCACTTATTACAGGGACAATCCCCCCGGAGCAACCTGGAGTTAAGTGCCTTGCTCAAGGACACAATGGTGGTGGCTGTGGGGATCAAACCAGCAACCTTCTGATTACCAGTTATGTGCTTAGACCACTACACCACCACCACTCCAGTCACCTCAGTTGCCGACCCCTGGTGTAAATCCTAGCATGCTAAACCAATGCACAGTGTGATTAAAAAATGCACTGCTTTTTAATACATAAACAGAAAGCGTAACACTATCTCAATTGTGTCAGAAAATACAATGCGTTTGATCCACACGTTTAGGCCATCATGCGCATTGCCTCTTAAATAATTGCTGCATTTCTGATGTCTGTCTGGAGAAGTGTTGCGATATGTGTTTGACACTGTAGAGCATTCACAGCACACCAGCACGCTGAACTTTACTTTAAAAGGCTGCAGGGCACATACTGTACCGGGAGCTCCAGGGAACAAAGACTTCACCGCACCATTGAAGAAGAAACACTGAGATTGACAGGTGTTTTATGTTTGGTTGTGCGGTGTTGTAAGACAGAAAAGCAGACATCAAGCAGTAAACTCCCAGCCAGATTTCATATCACTGTGGATTCAGAGAGACAGCTCTCTTTAAAGAGCGTTTGAAAAGGCAGGGGGCCTGCGGCACTGTTATTAGTGAGGTAACCCGACTGACTCCAGGCCAGTGGAACTCCTACACAGAGTATTTCTGGATTTAAAGAGGCTTGTAGAGATTTCAGAGAGAACACAGTCAGATCGCAGCTGCTGTGACTCAAACAGATGAGATGAAGACTACATGTAATACCTCTACTACGATTTCGACTATGTTTGTTGCTTGACTATCACTGACAATGAACTTCACATTGACTGCAACGTGACATTTCTGACATTTCTGTGTCGGCTATTCTGATTGGCTGAAGTTGACTGAATAAGCCCTGTTATAGACTACACTAAATATCTAAATGTGATTAAGATTCTCGGCATTCTTGTTTCTCAAAGCACATTGAGACGGACTGATAAGTATATCATGAGACCAGAATGAGATTTCTGCAGGCCTGAAAAATATGCAGAATAATGATTCGACTGTAACGAGACTAAACAAAGTTTGCAAACCATTTCAGGTATTGTTCACGCAATACTGAAAATGACTTCATTTACTAAACCACATTCCATCCATTGAAAATGAACTTATTTATTTATTTTTACCGCCAAGCTCCAAAAAAAGACAAAGAAGAAGCATAAAAAGCATGTTCAATATTTTGCATGTTTTTCAAATATATATATATATATATATATAATGCACAATTTGCACTACTTTAATTGTGCTATTTTTATACTTTGTAGAGCTTGACAGTAAAAATCAACATAATAGAGTTAAGGCTAGGGTTATCCCTAACCTAACCCTGACAGCAGCTTGAGCATTGTCCAAAATGTCTCATTGTGTTTTACAGAAGAAAGTTATATGGGTTTGGAATGACACAAGGGCGAGTAAATTATGAAAAAAAGATCATTTTGGATAAACTTACTCCGTTTAGGAAACCACTCTTAACAGATTGCAAGGGAGGTATGCAAGAAACCAATAGTGACTTTGGTTGTCAGGGTACCAAAACAAACCTCACAGAGGGTACACACACACACACACACACACACACACACACACACACACACACACACACACACACACACACACACACACACACACACACACACACACACACACACACACACACAGACACACACACACACAGAGACACACACACACAGAGACACACACAGAGACACACACACACACACACACACACACACACACACACACACACACACACACACACACACACACACACACACACACACACACACACACACAGAGACACACAACACACAACCACACACACACACAGACACACAACACACAACCACACACACACACAGACACACAGACACACAACACACAACACAGAGTAAAGGAAAATCCTGTACAATACTGGATCAATCAATCAATGCTTCAGAACATTCCAGCTACCGTCCCCTGCTTCTCATTTTCATATTTACAGATCACATGACAAATATCCCAACACAGCAGCTCTGACAATCAACTGACGGACGCTCCGCTGAAACCGAGGCCTCGTTCCTCTGCTGTTTAAGGTCGCAAGATAAACGCTGTGTGTGTGTGTGTCAGTGACGTAGCTTGCAGTTGCTGCTACCATCTTTATCCAGACTGCAAAAAAAAAGGACCAAGCAAGACCCAGACATGGAAACGAGACAAGGACAGAGACGGAGTGAGAACAGAATAAGAAAGGCAGTAACAGTGGGACTTACGTTTCTGTACATGTCAGCAGGGAATTCTGGGATCGTTCCAAGCGGCTGGCAGCCGATGCAGCTCGGGGAAGCGCATGGACTCTGCGATCATGACTTGAATACAAAAACGCCAGTTGGGCTGCGAGCCAAAATCTCCAACAAATGCAAAGAAAAGCCTTGCATACGGGTCTAACAGCTCCCACACAGTGCAGTCTCTCTCTCTCTCTCTCTCTCTCTCTATCTCTCTGTGTCTGTCTCTCTCTCTCTCTTTCTCTCTCTCTCTGTGTCTGTCTCTCTAAAAGACTTGCTCACAGTTAAAATTACCCCTCACCCCCACCCTGCCGTCTGCGGTCATACCCCTCAAAAATAAACTCATTAAACAAATCTAACTCTAGTGTTCTAGAATTCTACCGTTCATGACCTGTATTATTAATATCATTTTGTTTTAAGAAAGAAAGAGGAAATCAATATGTATAAAAGGGTCATGACATGCATATTTGTGTTCTTCCTTGAGGTTCACTTATACAGTATATTATAACAGTCATAATGTAATATTACTTGACCTTTTTATACCCTGTCTTTGGCCCTCTACCTGAAACACTTTTTCTGAGTACTTCATCTTTAAGACACGCCCATGCTTGCTTCACAAGCCTTCAATAAAAGTTGTCAACTTTAGTAGCAACAAACATTGCACCTGCCAACTGTCTCTTTTTTTACACCGTTGTCTGTGACAAATGTGTTAATATTTGTATACTACCCTCATGAAATAAAAAAAACATTAAAAAAATGGCAAAACATCCATTGCTAAACTCTCAAACATGGTGAACATACACACGTTTGCATTGTCACTATGACTACTAATTTGGACATGCTAGAAAAAGTGACTGCAACTAAACAGAAAACCTGCAGTTTTTTTTTATTTTTTGTTTTATGCATTTGGCTTTATGTGCCAGTTATGTGCTTTAGACCACTACACCACCACCACACAGTTTTAGCCAGGAGCGTTGCCAGACTTCAGTGTCATCAGATGCTTAGCCCACAGGCCATATTACAATACAAAAATAAGCAGAATCCTTCCTTCCATGACTTAAAAAATAACCAGCCTACCTGTCAAATAGTAATTATAGTAAGAGCAACACTGACACTGGTTCAAAACGTTATATAAGCAAACGTCAGGTGCACAATTAACGAAACAATTTTATTTTTATTTAAACTGCGGAGGATCAAAGTGAGAATTACAACCCGTCGGCTCATTGTTCATTGTAACAATAAAATTAAAATTAAAATTTGCAACTGTCATATATTATAATATTTTGAGAATAAAGTGAAAATAATAAGATTAAAGTTAAAGCATTGTGAAATTAAAGTCACAATTTTGAGAATAACTCAAAAGGAAAGTAACAAAGTGATGTGGTGGACAACAGCAAAATAAAGCATCTGGGTTATTACATACAACACAAGGGAGATAACTGGGCTATACAACCGAGCTGAATTTGTGGGAACATTTTGCAAGCTCTCTGTTCATGAATGAGGTGTGCATTCAACATGTGGGCGCCTGTCAAGAGAGGTGCGGGATATAGGCTCGCACTCAAGTGAAGGTGCACAATTATATATAATTGGAACTGCTGTGAATTATATAAGTCCATATTAAGATATTGTATGTGGTAACACATGGTTCAGCATGAGGACGGTTGTTGTGGCCGTGTCGTTAGGGGAAGGGACGCATTCCAGCCACTTGGTGAAAGCGCAGATAACCGTGAGGAGGTACTCATTACCTTGTGAGGACTTGGGGACTAGTCCAATCCAATCCTCTTGGAGGTGGTACGTGATCCCTCAGTTCTGGAGTGGGGCCCAGACCAGGCAACCTTTAACGTAGGAATGTGTCTCGTGGGCCTTTGATGGCCAATAAACGACTTGCTGGAGGGTCTTGAGGGTTGCCTTGTAACCCTGGTGGCCTCTGTAGGGGGAGTCATGAGCCTAAGCTAGCATCACCTGGTCCCTGGCGGTTTGGGTACAAACCAACAAACCTTTCTCCAGTTTAAGACGTGGCTGGTCATGAAGGAGAGCATGTAGCTCCTCCGACTCACATGGTGGGATTTGAGAGACCTCTTGTGTTGCTGTGTTTGCTACTGCTAAACACTTTTGATGGCCAGGTCTTGCTCCTGCATGGTGATCAAGTCTGCATCGCCGGGTCTCCAACCCAGATGCCGAGTCTCCGAACAAGGTTCCGAGTCTGTGGACAGGTCTGCGGGTCTTCTCGCCTTTCTTTTGCCTGCCGATGGGTGATTGCGTTTACCTCATATTTTTGGGTAATTGGAAGCCACACATGTTGGTACTCCCAGGCCGTGCCATGTTCTGTGCCTAGCTTGGCTAGGTGGTTGGCTTCCAGTACACTGTCATTTCCTTACAAGCCAGGAAGAGTTCTTAGTGCTTGACTTCCTTGTTTCCTGTGTTCCTTGTGACATTCTCTTTCCATGTGGGAAATTGAGAGATAAAACTATGACAAGTATAGTTTGAGTCAGAACAGATCGTCAGTTGCTCAACAGTCAACTTTGTGGCTTGCTGGAGCATGATGATCACTGCTGCAATATCTGCATAGTGGCTTGTCTTGTTGCCCAGTCAGTAGTTGTTTGGTTCATCGACGTTGCTGTTGAACCAAATAATACCAGCTTCTGCCCGAGTCTGACTTTCAAGGTGGAATGAACAGCCATCCATGTAGACCCTTGGGAGGTCTGCACAGGTATTCTCATCATAGTAATGATGATTTGACAGGTCCTGGCTCATAGCAGTCTTTTCTGACTAGAGAGCTACAAGTGCTTCTGGTGTCACCATACCGTTGATGTGCATGCCTCCCACTATGTGGGGTCTTTACAGGGTAACGTTTGTGTTCTTCAGTGAACAAAGATTTGAAATGAGTTTTGACTATCAACCTGCGGTGGCTGTGGGCTTGCAGGTGGCATAGAAGTATCAGAGACAGGGTCAGGTATTGGAGGAGGCATGTTAGGAGTGACTGTTTTGGAGATCAACTTGGGCTCCCGTTCCCCTTTCCCACTCTACAAAGTAGGAGGGTATACGGGAGGGGATACATAGTATAGTCATGCTGACGGGGGGTCAGTGCCATGTTCCTATGAGGATTTCGGTGGCCCTGGTGAACGACGGAGCACGTCAAGCTGCGTTACTGTTTCCTTCAGACATCTCCTGATTATACTATCCATTGTCTCAAACCTTGTCCTTTTTATACCGTACCTTTGCTTTCGGCCGGCAAGAGTTTTGGCCTGGTGTGATCCTGGCGCTGTGTCTGGTCACCACCCCCCTGGTTCTGTTGCCCACCCTGCTGTCGAGGTGGTTGGTGCCCCTGGTGTCCTGTTCTAATGTTCAACTTAACACGGGGCATCTCATTGCCTTCACGCGCATATCCCATGCCAGTTATGTGTACATTCTTATTTCCTGCATGTTAGGGTTGCCCATTGTGCAGTGCATCGCGACGTCATATCACACACTCTCATGGAAGTTGTGAAGGAAGAGAGACTTGAAAGCCTGTTCCTCCTCCAGATCTAGCGCATTATGTCCTTCGAAGTACGCGGTTCTCAGGTATCTGTAATAGTCGTGCAGAGGCTGATGCTGCTTCTTCATGGTGGCAAAAGCGCCTAGGGTAGCGGAAGCTTCATCTGTATACAGTGAATACTCCTAAAGTAGGGCTTTATGCAGAGTGGAGTAGTGGTCTCAGATACCAGTCAGTAACATTTCCATGAACACATGGACACTCTTCATCGTAGTCTTTTATAGTAGGTTTTGGACTCCCTTTGTTTGATTTTGCCACTGTTTGTGTTATCTGGCTTTTTGTGTTTCATCAGGCCACAGTCAGGCTTTATGACAGTATGTAGACCTGCCTTTGTCTCTTATCAGAGTACACGAGACCCAACAACTGGCAGATAGTCTTTCTCCTCATGGAAGTTCATGTGTGATGAGATGTTCCTCTTACTATATGATGATCTCTTTTGCAGTGTGTCTCTCAGCTGTTAGAAATATTGAAAACACACAAACATTATTTAATAAATATCATTGACATTTCTATGCTACTTCAATATAAAATCAGTACCAACCAGCCAGCCTCAAAACAGCACCAAATCAGTATTAACCAGCATCTAACCAACATAAAAATCACTAAACCAGCACAAACAGCAGGTAAATTCTTTATGTAGTAGACTAACAGGTTCATACACCGTTCTGTGAACGTCACTCACTTTGGCATAAGGTCTATGATACAAACAAATTTTAACAGCACAGACCTACTCAATCTAAATATAATGAAGTGAAAGTAATCTAATCGTTAAAAAGCACATTTCCAAATAAGCACATCAATTCCATTAGGAAAGACTAGAAAGATAAAATGCATTCTTACCGGATTTAGTGTAACTTGAATTAAATATTTTGTCTGATCTGGCAGCTTCAAGTAGGGCCTTCTCATTAATTACGTGTCTGTAGAACACCTGGCAGGTGTAGCTGTGGTTCACTTTCACCAGGAGTTCACTTATGAGGTCCACATATGCTCAGTTCCTTGTCTGTCCACACAGCATTCATCAGAGAAAACACAGTCTCCACGAACATGTTGGTGACAGGAATGCTCAAAGCCAAAGTTATCAGAGCTGTCATGTTTGGGGCACTGAAATGCTTCAGCAGAGTGGTCCATGAAACTTCGGTGGCATACCCTGCACCAGTGACGTGCGGTGATGTCTTAAAGAGGCTAGGCAGTGAGTTATGAAAGCCAGATTACCTGATGTATTGTTTAAGCTAATAATACGTAATAACAGTGAACGTTACGCACAAGCGCGGCATATCAAGAAATGTACAAATCAGGATGTATATCGTGTATTCTCTCTCTCTCTCTCTCTCTCTCTCTCTCTCTCTCACGCACACACACACACACACACACACAAGCGCACAGCCACATAGCCAATCTTTTCTTACATACCAATCAGTTTGAAATGATCGGATAATTTTTGGGCCCTTTTGCTGTACTAGTCCATCTAAGGCTGGCGTAGACCTCCCCCTTGCAATTAACTCATATTTGGAATTAAAATCGAGCTTGGAAAATGTCTTAATTCCGTGATTACAGCCGGTGCTGTCATTTTGATTTTGAATTTGGCGGGGATTAGGCATGTACGCTAGCTGTTGTGTAATGACGTTAGCTACGCAAATGTCCAGGAATATCTCGATTTTAATTGGTCCATGTCTGATAACGTAACGGAGATGATTACGGGCATAACATATTTACGTCAAAAGGCACAGCAGATTTGTGCTTTTTGCCGTACATGTTAAAGAATACAGGATCGAAGTGCGCATGCACAACATGGGTTTTCCGCGTGTCGTCTGCAATGAATGGACCGTAAAAGCACTGCTTATTCTACCATTTGTTTTTAGTTGATTATGCGTAACTGCTAAATTTGTCATCATAACGTCTAAACAATTGGAATAACACACATATTGCATATATAAATCACAAGAATAAAAAGTAAAAATATAAATACAAGTTTATTATATAATAAACATTTTATTTTTGAATTTGGGCAGGGTAGGCAGTGCCTAGTTTGCCTACCCAGACCGCACGTCAGTGCCCTGCACTCTCCTTGGTTAGGGTCACCTGAAACTGGCTTTAACTATGTATGTAGATTTTCTCCCATTCTTTATTATATGAACAAAGATACCTTTTCTTCTCGGGAGCTCCGGATAGATACATTTACTTGTTGCGTTTTCCCGCTCTGGCAAGAAAAAATCGGCACTGTGCATGTTCAATGTTTTATTAACTTTTCATTTTTATATAGTGATTTTGCAATTTAAAAGACGATGAAACAAAATGACAAAATAATAATCCAAAATAAGACAATTGAAATGCAGGACACGGCTTCCCACAGTCAACATTTGTTGCGCAAGTGATTTTGCATTGAAAAAAAAAAAAAATACATTTATACATTTAAATTGCACTCCAAACAAAATTAAAAACCAATTAAAATAATTTAGTGATAAAAAAAAAAAAACACTTTGCATTTATCGTCAGGCAAGTATGTCTAAACATGCAGGTGGAAAATTACTTGCACTGAAGACAAAAACAATTATTAAATGTAACAACGGTCACTGAAATATAAATTATGGTTTGAGATGAACGTGTTGTATTTCAGGTTTTAATCACAGATGTAGTCTAGGCCTATACGCTGCAGTGTTGTGGTCACAATTAACTACTTGGTGGAAATAAATCAAACTGAACTCAAAAGCACCTCCTGAGCAGAGATCTACGAGGTGACTTGCAGCACTCAGATACTGCACTTTATTAATCATCATCTTTTATCACACACACACTGGACTGTCAAATATATTCTCCCAAATTCAACTACTGTATGTATATATTCACACTTATTTTTATTGTATGTGTATTCTGTATTGTGTGTATAGTTTACTGTACATTGTGTAAGTATGTGTACAGTTATGTAAATGTTTATTGTAATTGGTACTGCTGTTATTCAGAACAGCACAATACTTTCACCTACTGTTGCTTGTGTACACAGTGATTTGATTGTTCTTGCAATGAATATTCACCAATCCCTCATCCTGGTGATTGCCGATGTAATTGGATATTGAAATATACACCTTTGAAGGAAACACACATGGCTCTTTGCCAGGAAAAGATTGTCCATCACAACCGTTGTAAAGCTAGCTTTCAAAAAAAAAAAAAAAAAAAAAAAATTCTTATTTTTCCAGTTTCATATCGTCAACTACAAACTAGTGACCGTAGTACAAACTAGTGGCCATCCAGCAGTAATACTGGGGTTTGTCGGTTTCCTGTGACACACCAAAACTTGGTCAACTAAATACTCCAAATAACATCTTGTCTACTATTATGGGGCAGCCCTACTTACACCTTTGGTCTTTGTCTACAAAGACTGAAAGGGAAACTGAAGTGCAAGAATGGTATTCTGAGAAATATGGTACAGACACATTACATTAAATCAGCCAAATAAGGGTTTGATCTGGAGTGTGGTCTGTGGCTACAGTATAAAATAACCAAAGACAAATTTTAAAAGGCTGCCGGTATTAAACCAAACCATTTGGAAGACCCTGAATTGCAAAATTAACATCTTTCCCTTGCATTCGTTACAATTAGGGAAGGAGTAAGTATATCCACTGCCTACCTAGAAGAAACTGTGGCACCTTTTAAACAATGGGCAGAGGAGACTGAGATTAAAGTCAAACAGACAGGAAAAAAAAAAAAAAAAATTTGTTGACAGCCCTAGTTAACCAAGTCAATCTTAATATGCAAAAACATTCATAGGTCAATTAGCTTTTTTTTATAGGTAAACTTGGTCAATCTGATGGTACATGGGATTACATTTACTACTCGAGAACCAGTTATTCTACAAACTTAAGTACACCAGGAGTCAGTAAAACAAAATGGCCAATATTGCCAGTTTTATTGAAAACCAGTCTTCTGCTGCCGTTGAACCACGATGGGACCAAAGGTGGCCTTTCCTTCCCACTGAGGACCTAGAAGAGAAAACCAAGTTAAGCAGCCCCTCTTTAGAGACACCTTAGAAATGCATTCTACCAACCTCCATAGCCAGCAGGGGCACTTAAACTGTCTGATCCACACGTTGAGTCACAGCAGCCACAAACTTGGTCATTGCCATCAGCAGCAAACCACCTGCAATTAAGAGGATCAGACACAGCACCTTCAGCTTAATCAAAACTCCACATGGCAAGAAGCTTACCCATTGGAATAGAAGGAACAAGACTTGTGCTGAGCATCAGTGGGGGTGGATGCAAGAATGGCCTTCAGAACGCATGTGATGTAGATCTGCAAAAGCAACAGGTTATAAAACTGGAAGAAATATAAAACGTTTTCTAATTCCTACATACAGAGGGATTGTCTCCCTGCTGGAACAGGAAGGCTTCGAGCTGGAACTGTAATTTGTCGGTCCGAGATTGAGGCAGGAAGTAGGATTTGGAACCTGTAGACTTGCCATCCACCAAGCACCTAAAAGACAGAGGCATTACCAAAAGTAATTAAGGATAGCATGTAGCCTATAAGGCAAGCCACCTGGTTGCCAAAAGTTGTAGATGTTACACTGCATTAATTGGGCTTGTTTGGAGTCAGAAAACCTACACAAACAACTTTGTTTTGGATAAAATTGTCTGCCAAATGTAAAGTGCAATTATTACAGGGACAATCCCCCACAGCAACCTGGAGTTAAGTGCACAATGGTGGTGGATGTGGGGATCGAACCAGCAACCTTCTGATTAACAGTTATGTACTTCAGCCCACTACGCAACAACCACATATACACAAAAATAAATAAAAAACCCTTGCAAGACCTGGCAGCCAGGCATTACCTTCTAGACCTAGCTGGATGTCAACCATTGCATAAGAACTGATCTTACCCATGATTCTCAATAAAGGAATATCTCGGCTGAGCTTGCACATCAGGCAATGGAGTGGCCACACAACGGTCCACAAGAACACGTAGAGGAACATGATTGAACAAAATCACAGAGGCTTCAAAATGAAGAAGGTCACCCAGGAAGTACAAGTTGGAAGGCCTCTGGAAGGACCAGTCATCTGCAAGAGAAACCACATCTCAGATACAGACAATGTCAGAAAGCTGAATTTGGATGAAATACTAACCAGTCATGAGCTTCAAGGAGAAAACCAAGACTTCTTCCCCAGACGCCATTGAAGCAAAAGGGACCCATGCTGGCATCAAGACATTGCTGCTCACATTGTGAAACCTGAAGTTCGAGGACAATGAGATGTGCTCCAGGCAAAAACTAGAAGTACAAACTTATGCTAGAGCAATTTTGTCCACTATTTGGAATGCCCAATCCTCATGGGGACTCCTCAATCCAGGAAGCAGAAGACAAGATCACAGTGGCCTCTGAAACGGTTGGTCAGTCCATGCACCTGATCACTTGGCTTGAGAACATTACCAGAAACATAGCACATATGGAGGCCCACGCTATTCTCTGAGGTATGATGCAGCACTCAAAGCAACCCATGGAGCGAGTAGCACACATTATAGAAACAAAAAGGTTAACCCATGTGACTCATGACTCCCTAGTAACCAGGCAAATTTGGTTGCATAGGAGACTGGGATTTGGTCACTCAGCACACCCTGGATTCAAACTCGCAACTCCAGGTGTTGTCAGCATCAATGCCTGCAGAGTTAACTTTACTCATTCAAGTGGAATCTGCTAAAAGCCATGCCCACATGTAAAGTTAACCACTTAAAAAGGAATTTACTTGAGCCCCTGCATTTCTATAAAGAGAATTTTCACTTTCGGTCTCAATGAAACTTCTCAGAGCTTAAAATCTTAAGGTCAAGTTATCTACCAATTGTGGTGTAGCCAAATAATTTATGGGCAACTCAAATAGTAAGGCTAATTACAGTTAGCATGTAGGCTTCAATGTTAAATTGCAAGTAGCTTGACCAACTCTGCCAACAAATGAACAGACTTGCCTTGAAAAGCACTTTGTATCAAGGAACAGGTTTAAACCAAATTTGATGCTCAAATAATGGGTCTAAAATGAAGCCTAATTACAAGCTACAGTAATACATCCCTTAGAGGTCACAATACCCTGGAGTTATAAAATCACTTGCCTTGAATAATGGCACTGAATGCCAATGTTGGCACCATTAGACCTGTGAATTGGAGTTCCAACATATGGCTCAGGGGTGTAAGTAAGGGCAAATGTGTAGACAAGCGCATCTTCAGTCATCTGTAAAAAAGGAGTGGGGTTACACAGACGTTCATACTCGACTACAACAAACAAGAGTAATGTACGGAGTTCTCACCATCAGCACACTGTTGCAGTCCTGTAGCTCATATTCAAAGATGAGAACCTTAGATTCAGAGTCCTCACCAACTGCAGAACATCCTCCCAAAGTAAGGCCAGATGGCTGGATCAAGAGACCGTTACCAAACAAGTCTCGCTTTGCTTCTATCAGTACCGCTCGCTCTCCACATTGAACAGCTACACTGCTAGGAGTAATAGGCTGCCTCAACTGAAAATCCACTGCCAAATCACTCAGTACTTCAGGAACAATGGGATATCTCCAGTCCAATGGCTTCACTGGACCTTGCATTAGCTGCTTGGACTGAACACCAAGAGGCTCTTGCACAAGTCCTCTGGAATCACCACTCAAAGCACCCTGATATGGAGCAGCTATCTGTTGATGTTTCCAAAGACCAGCAGGTGAAAAGACAGGACCTATGAATGAAGACGCCATAGAAGCCAGGTCTGATTTGGGATCTTTAAATCGTCCCAAATTGGTCCATGCACCGCACAGACCAAAAACAGCACACACAAGTACCACAATTGCACCTTGACTGAACTCCATTTTGGCAAACCTGCACACAATGCCTCAGTACACACCACTGCTAGGTTGGGCTATTAAATACAGCTTTGAATTAAGGTGTCTCCTCCCCTTTCAGCTTAATTAATTAACTAAATTCTACTCTGGACCTGCAGAGTTCAAGCGTTAACAAATGACAATATGGAAAGACCGTAGCCTATATCCTAATCAGGCTGGAGATGATGTTACATTAATGCAACTGTTTGAGAACTTTATAATTTAAGATGAGAGTATTTATTTGGATTAAAATAGAAAGAGAATAAGCAGGTTAAACCATAACAATTAACATGAATCAGGGTGATGAAACTGTGTGGAGCGTAGCAGTACACTTAGGTAATAAGTCAAAAATCTCAAATCTCCCACAAAAATTCTTGTATTTTTAATTAAATATGTAATACCTTTATGATGCAGTGGAATTGTACATTTGGAATTGTACATTAGTGTTTGTTTTAACACTCTGTGGCTCTTTGCGTATACATTTAAATAACAAGTAATACAAAAATGTTTAAAAAGTCAAACACACAACATCTTGTTACCATATATATCTGACATATAGCATTGTACTCTTTGAAGAGTCTTGGAGTACCAAGTTAACACCATGGCACATGTATATTTTGATCTTTAAATGTGATTCATGGTGTTGGGGAGGGCATTGCCCCCCCTTAGATTTTCTCGAACTTTTAGCATAATAGGATTATGACTGACAATGGCCCTGGGGTGTTCTTTGAGCCCCCCCCCCAATTGTCTTTTAAAGTTGAGACGAGTCCTGACAAATGCAATTGAAAATCACTCTTCATTTGCATAAAGTTAAACATTTCTCAACTTTGTCGTGTCACTGGTCACGCCCACATCCGGTCGCCAACGGTCGGCGTTGCTCGTGTTGCCGGAAGTCGCCAGCTCTCATTGAAAATTAATGGTATGAGGTCGTTTTGTCGCTGGCAGTTTGAACGCAGCTTTAGGGCTCAGCAGAACAACGGTTAAGTAAGCAATTATTTTGGAGAACTCGAAACAGCTCTAACCTGCTTGCATTATATAAACCACCTAGCTAGAACATTGCTTAAAAGTAAAGTATTCTTTGTTTATCATTGACACTAGAACTACAGGAATTCAGTATCTACAAGAATGACTAAAGCAGTAAATTTGACCGCTAGATTTTTACATCCGTAATCTCAGTCTCAATTGAAACAAATACCCAAATAAGAGATTTCATTCAGTTCGGACTTTCCTAATCCATTCATCCATTGTACCGATCAGCCAATTTAATCTAACAATTTATATTTGTGAGCAAATTAACGACTAAATTAAATGAAATTAACGAGACCGCTGGCAACGTTTGACTCTGAAAAAGAATAACAGTTGCTAAGCAACCATCAACCACGGGAATGATTAACATTAGAAGTCCTGTGCGGTAAATATGACCGTGTCTGGTAGTTATAGGTTTAAGTGAACATTATTTTCTTTGTCTTGTGTAATTTACATAAATAATAAAAACATTATAAATGAAAAAACACTTTTAGAAAATGTCAGGTACAAGCAGGATTGCATTTTTTTAGTCGACAAAGTTATTACTAAAAAAAATTTTTCATAATATGCAAAAGCATACAAATTTTACTTTGCTTCCTAGGCTCTACATTTAACTTTAATTTAAAGCAGCAGCAGAATAAATGATTCAGTATCAGGGTTTTCCTGTCTCAAATGAGGTGGTACCATCCTGATCATGTGCACACATATATTAGTACCATGCCTTCCACTGGCTGAAGCAAACACTTACGAAGACACCGTAAGCAGCTTTATTAAAAATAAATACAGTAAAACAAAGTAGCAAATAAAAGGTAAACTAAAAGGCAGGCAATAGCTCAAAATACTCACAAGCAGGCTGGGAAATCCAAATAAACAGGCATGAGTCAAAACACAGGGTAAACAGGTAATGGACATAATTCCTCGATTTGGTATAGCAACAGTGATAGATAGTGACAATGATACACCATTTGCATCAAAGGTGACACAGCTCCTAGCAAAGGACCTCAACATTAATTGGCATTTTAACTTTCCATACCAACCCCAGTCGGCGGGTGTGGTGGAACAAACGAACCGTACATTAAAAGAAAGGTTGATCAAAGCATGTACGGAAACAGGTAGGACTGGTAGATGTGCTTCCTGCCATTCTTACTGAACTCTGGATGACACCATCAAGTGTAACTAAAATGTCCCCATTTGAAATACTAATGGGTAGAGCTTTCCCAATCCCGTGGGTTAAAGGTCGTGCTGGCTTTCTATCCACAGGTGACATGGAGGTGGTGATCGAGGAATACGTGGATTCCCTAGTAAAAACAATATACAGCATTAATGGTGATGTTTCTCTTTCTCTTCTCTTCCCTTACCAGAACACAAGCCTACTCACCCATTTGTTCAAAATCAGCAGGTCCTAATCCGCAGATTGAAACCAACAAAGACCACGATACCAAGGTCTGGCAACTGTCATAGCCGTGACCCGAACAGCGGTCCTGACTGACCTCCAGCCACAGGACTGCTACAAGGGTTTAAAATTCACATGGTAAAGGTTTTAGCATGGTACAATGTTTAATCTGATTGTGATCATTTTTTGATCAAAGGGGGCAATGTGAGATATATAAATTGTACACGCTGTCTTTAGTTTGACATCTAACTCTGTATGTATGTGTGTTTGTCTGTATGTGTGCTAACCACAGAAGCACACCACACGCTCAAAAGAGTGCATGACCTTCAGTAGTTGTTAGTTTCTCTTATCTTATCCTCTTTTGGAATGTTCTGTGCTCCAACAAGCAAATACTCCTTTTTCGTGAGCTAAATATCTGTTATAGATGTAAAAAAATATCTAGGACTGCCGTATATGATTTTGTTCCTGTACTATTCTGGTATCAACAATTTCTTGTCCTTGAGCATGCAAGCCTTGCTGTCCCTTTTCTATTGGTTGTTCTTTGTTCAATGAAAGGTATAAATATTATGCTTGCTGTTATAAACTCTGAGCAGATTGAATATAGACACTCAATCAAATCAAGCCAAATTAAATCACTTTATTGTCACACTACCATGTACACAAGTGCAACAGTAGGTGAAATTCTTGTGTGCAGTTCCGAGCAACATAGCAGTCATGACAGTGACGAGACATATACCAATTACAATAAACAACATACTTACACAACACAATTTACATATCAAATGTACACATACTTACACAACACGATAATTATATACAATACACACAATATAGAATACACAATATACAATACAATAAGTAAGGAGTATATGAAATATATATATATATATATATATATATATATATATATGTATGTGAAGTAGTATATTGAGGAGAATATGTTGACAGTCCAGTGTGAGATTATAGATTAATAAAGTGCAGTGCTAATTATTGATCCTGATAGATCAAGTGTTCAACAGTCAATGTGTTGTTGTTCTTTCTCCTCCCTTCCGGAAGACTTCGGAGGCACAGACTCACGGCTGTAACCTGACCGGGCACATGAGACAAATTAGAGGGACCAGGGAATTTTGGGACCACTACGATATTCCAAATATACCTAACAAACAGCTAGTGTGTTCATATATAGTTAACAAACAGCAAACATGATTAAGCAGAAAGTGCATCCTGTTTGATTTCTTTATTTTACAAAATCACAAAGTTTTGCTGTTATTGTGAGTGTACACAAATTAAAGTAAACCCTTTATAGTTTCCTTTATGTCATACTCTTATCTGTAAGATAAAAATGACAGTAATTCTGTCTGATGTCATCAGGTGATTGAGCCTCCAGTGACCACAGAGGACAGAGGATTGACTGTTATGTTATCAGTATAAAAAAAACCCAGCTAAAACAGGAGCAATTCAAATATTTAATTTTGGGGGCATTTCCAACCCTGCACGATGCTATTTTTAGCCAACGCCTTATTAGCTTGCTTGCTGTTAAGTTATGCTGGCTCTATGGAGATTTTTTTAGTGGTTTAATTTCACAGCAATGGCAAACAATGTCAAAGTTTAGGGCAAACATTATCCTTACCTGTCTGTCATAAATGAAGGCTGGTCAGGTAGACTTCGATGTTGTGCGGAGGCTGTGACAAAGAATGTCACTGGGGTGTGGGGCAGGGGCTTGTGTGGTCTCGCAGAATTACAACTTAATGCAGATGTCTGGCACACTTTTAAGTGAGAATCGATGCCAAGGGCCAAATTTAAATAAAAACCGAAATATAAATAAAAAAATAAGAAATTACTTGCAAAAAGGGAACTCATCTACTGAAAGAGGGTGGGTGCTTGAGCACCACTTGGGGTCTATCTTGTGCATGTGACTGATTGCCTGAGATTCATCGACAGTCGGAAGCAGCACAAAATTTGATGGAGGTGGCCGCCTCATATTTCTCTATGATTCCCTATAGGAGTATAGTACCTACTGACATATTGCATCTTTACTTTGCTACTTTGCAGATGAGACAAGAGTGAGGACAGATTAGAACAGCAGGCCAGTTAAAGACCTAGAGCAGCAGCTGGCAGGGGCAACCATTAGTGGACCATTAGTGATTTAGGAGACTGGGACAAAGGCCCTAAACATGTAAAGCTACCTCAATATCTCCTCAAACGTTTTGGATTGCAAAAAAGTGCCTTTCAACACAAGTGGCTTGAGAAGTGCAGTATTCTGTTTTTCCTGTAGAATCTATGTAAGACAACACAGCAGAAACAACCAGGATGCATTTATTACTTTAGGGTACACAAATTGGAAGAGAGCTCTGGAATCATTCCATGTACATGAGAAAACTGCAATCCACAAAGCCACAATTATGTCTTGGAAGTGTTAGAAGATTAGTTTAGAGCATGGAGACATTGTAGAAAAAATGAAAGCTGCACATGTGAGCGAGATTCAGGAGAGGCAAGAGTACCTGTCGCATAGTGGCAGTGACTGCACGTTTAGGGAAACAGGGTGTACACTATCATTGCCATGATGAGACAGAGTCAAGTAACAACCAGGGTAACTTTTGCAAGATCATGAACCTCCTTGCACAATTTTATCCATTCCTCCAAAATTACAAGGCTCCTTCTATCAGCAAATTCTTTTGTCTCCAGTCTCTCAAAATGAGATGATCCAAAGCTGCTCCCAAGAGGTCACAGCGACAATTGTTAAAGAACTTAAAGCAGCTCAAATATTTTCTGTAATGGCAGATGAAGCCAGAGATATGGATAGTGAACAGCTTGCGGTATGTGTGCAATATGTTTCACCTGATGGTACATTAAAGGAACGTTTCCTTGGACTCAAGAAGTTGAGAGGGTTTGATGCAGAGTTCATCAGTAAAGCAATAGAGCAAATGCTGGTGTCAAATGGCCTTGAGAACCTGCAGTGTGTGGCTCAAGCTTATGCTGGCCCATCAGTTACGAGTGGTCTAGTTGGTGGCGTACAGGCTCGCTTTCGTGCCAAGCACCCAGGAGCAATATTTGTCCACTGCACATGAACTTAACCTGGTTTTATGTTATATCTGCAAAGCAGTCACAGAAGCCAGTGAATTCTTTGACACATTAGAGTGTGTATCTCTCTTTATCCAGTGTGTCTCTTGCCAACCATACTAAGTTCATTCATGTACAGAAACAACTTGGTTTGCAGAAAAGTGAGCATGTTCGGCTTTCTAAGACCAGATGGTCATGTCAGCTGTTCTGTAGATGCCATGCTGAATAATCAGCTGAATGAAGAGTGCCTCGAGAATATTTCAACACCAATGGCAATATGTCTCAGGGCAAAGCTGTGCAAGTTTTCTGCAGTCTATATGTTGCTAATGTTCCAGAGCATGCTTTCCACAATATCTGAATAGCACAAATATCTTCAAGGTGATACTGTGGACTTGGCACAAGCCGTTGAGTTCAAAGAAGCCGTCTATGATACACTTGCACCAAAGCACATTGACAATATGGCTGGAGACCTGTACAACAAAGGAAAAACAATATGTGAGGCCAATCACTTCCAGGAGCCATCTGATGGTCCAAGACACAAACAGAAGAGGATGGATGACTATGTGTTAGTCATCCAATGACTCAACGAGTGACTCATCACTCGTAGAGGAGAGGACGCTGGCGCTGTTTGTTCGCCGCTTCTCCATCTGCTATTCCTTCTTTGTTCTTGTTTTATTTGTGTTTATTGTACCTCTACCACTGGACAGTCTCTCAGCTAGTTCCCGAAGCCGCTTGGGCACCACGACCGGACTGTCGCCTCGTCGGTTAGCCGCTAGCAGGCTGGCTGCCCGTGTTCATCAACGCGTGCCAGCTAATTCTAGTTGCAATAGCGGCAAAACCGATTGCCTACCTCTTTCTCACAGGCAACCTCCACCAGATGTGAGCCGGGACCGAGACTTTCATCTCCTCCTGTCATGCCGTGGATAATTTTAGCATTTACATTAGTTCTCCATCTCTGTGTCCCTAGTCCATCACTAACTGCTATTACGGAGCTCTCAGTCCCTCCGCTCGGCATCATGTTCATATATTCAACTCTGCAACTGGTCGAACTAATCAACTTCTCCATTCCATCCTGCATCCCAGTCATCAAACAGCTCGGACTTCTACGTCGACCCCGTTATATCCACAGAAGCTTTCGTCGCAAGTTTGTTTACTTCCACCACGGACATTCCATTCCATCCATCTGGTCACCTGCACGCTTTGTCGCACCTCTCCCACATCATTGGAGTGCTTCCCCCGCTGGATCACTTAGCGCTGAGCGCACCGTTTGGCTGCACAGAAAACCCGGACTGGACTACAGTGCTATTCGCACATCAAATATATCTATTCTCCAATCACTTGCATATCCACTCACTGTCCCTCCTCATCTGCATTACCCCCCCCCACACACTGCTAATTGTGATAATCTCAGATTTTTCCAGCCTGCCCCCATCTCACCACCCTCTCACCAGGCCAACTTTGCCCTCCTTAACACCCGATCGCTTAACAATAAAGCCCCTGCCCTTCATGAATTTATCCTTGACAACACGCTGGATTTCCTTCTGCTCACCGAAACCTGGCAACAACCCGATGACTTCTTTTCCCTTAACCAAGCATCCCCCAATGGCTACAATTATATCTGCAAACCCCGCCCCTCCCGCCGTGGAGGTGGACTCGCCGTTATCTATAATCAGAACTTCCGGATCTCTGAACTCACCCTCCCTTCAGTATCATCATTTGAATATCTCGTCTTCAAAGCTCTTTCCTCCATGACAGTTATCCTCATTTACCGGCCACCTAAACCAAATCCCTCCTTCCTCTCCGATTTCACTTAACTTCTCACAGTAGCCTCATCTCTCTCTCCACGTCTGCTGCTACTCGGTGACATAAACATCCACATAGACTCCCCCACCTGCAAGCTGTCATCAGAATTCACCATTTTATTGGATAACTTTACTCTCATACAACATGTTACATTCCCCACCCATGAAAAAGGACACATTCTTGACCTGGTCTGGTCCATTAACCAACCAGTGCTCAACCTCCATCCATGCCTCTTTCCCCTCTCTGATCACAAACTGATACGTTTCACCATTCATTCTCCAACCCCACGCCCTGCCTCCTCAGAGAAATCACATTCCGCAACATTAAATCTATTGATCCCCATCATCTCTCTGACCTGCTCTCCACCACTCTCCACCTGGACTCAACCCTTACCTCACCTGATGATCTCACAAATCACCTCAACTCTGCTTTGTGTACCTCCCTTAACACTCTGGCCCCCCTCAAAACAAAAAATGTCACCTTTAACAATTCACCCTGGTACACACCTGCACTCCGGAAAATGAAACAAACCGGCCGCCAACTAGAACGCCTGACAAAAAAAATCATCGCTCATAGTCCACCATGAAGCCTATAAACTCCACCTCATTGCCTACAAAGATGCCCTCATTGCTGCCAAATCTGCCTACCTCTCCACTATCCTCACTAACCCCTGTCAAAACCCCAGAACCCTCTTCTCCACATTGAACAACCTCATCAAGCCTCGGTCCAATACCCTCCCTACCTCTGCTCCGGATCTCTGTAACTCATTCCTTCACTTTTTCGCTGATAAAATCAACATAATTTATCAATCTCTATCCCCTGCATCCGACTTCCCAGTATCTAATCTAGCCCCTAACACGGCCCCTTTCCCCCTTATCCCTCCTGACCTCCCTCCCCTTTCTCCACATTGCCTCCTCTCCCAGTTTCACTCGGCCACCACTCTGGAAATCTCTAAACTCATCAGCTCTTCCAAACCGACTACCTGCTCACTTGACTCCCTCCCTACTCCACTCGTGAAGTCCTACCTCCCTGTCCTTTGCCCCTACCTCACTAACCTCTTCAATTCCTCACTGTCCCTTGGAACTGTCCCCTCTGCTTTTAAAACTGCCGCTGTCACCCCAATCCTCAAAAAACCTGGTCTGGATCCCTCTTCCCTTAACAACTACCGCCCAATATCCACCCTCCCCTTTCTGTCTAAAACCCTGGAACGTATAGTTGCCTCACAATTACAAACCTATCTTCATCCCAATAACCAATTTGAACCTCTCCAATCTGGTTTTCGCCCCCTACACAGCACAGAAACCACTCTCCTTAAAGTTCTTAATGACCTCCTCACCTCCGCTGACACCGGTTCCCTTAACATCCTTATTCTTCTCGATCTGAGTGCAGCCTTCGATACTGTGAGCCATAACATCCTGCTCACCAGACTCAAAGACCTTGGCATCGAAGGTACTGCACTCAGCTGGCTCCATTCCTACCTTTCCGACAGATACCACTTCATCTCTCTTCATAACCTCACTTCTGCAACAGTCACAGTCACCCAAGGCGTTCCACAAGGTTTCGTACTCGGCCCCCTGCTCTTCATCATTTACATTCTCCCCCTTGGGCAGATACTTCGCCACTTCAAACTGAATTTCCACTGTTATGCCGATGACACCCAGATCTACCTCAGCACCAAATCCCCTCAGAATCCTCCCCTCTCCCACATCAACTCTTGTCTGTCTGGTATTAAAACTTGGATGCAACACAACTTCCTCAAACTCAACAGCAATAAGACAGAATTCCTCCTCATAGGCTCCAAATCCACTCTCAGCAAAACCAATAACACCACTATCACCATTGATGACACCATTGTCTCCCCATCTCCCCAGGCCCACAACCTCGGCGTGATTTTTGATTCAACCCTCTCCCTGGAGCCTCACATCCGTCATGTCATTAAAACCTCTTTCTTTCACCTCCGTAACATCGCCAAAATCAGACCCTTACTCACACCCTCTGCTGCTGAAAGACTCATTCACGCCTTCATCTCCTCACGACTGGACTACTGCAATTCACTACTCTTTGGTATCAGCTCAAACTATATAAAAAGACACCAACTGGTCCAGAACGCAGCTGCCCGACTCATCACCCGCTCCAAATCCTGGCACCACATTACTCCAGTCCTAAAACAATTACACTGGCTTCCCATTTCCCACCGGATCACATACAAAATCCTGGTACTTACCTACAAAGCCATCCATCACCTGGCCCCCTCATACCTCACTGACCTCCTCTCCCCCTACCAACCCTCACGGTCCCTCAGGTCCACCTCAGCTGGTCTCCTCTGCATTCACAAGTCCAAGCTCCGCAGTTTTGGGGACAGAGCCTTTTCCAGGGCAGCTCCCAGGCTATGGAACTCTCTTCCCCATGAGATCCGCACCTCTGAGTCTCTAACCATCTTCCAGTCCCGCCTCAAGACCCATCTATTCACCTCTGCCTATCCATAGCCCCCTGCCCCTCCCAACTCTATATGTCCCTGAATAATATCTTTTTTTCTTTTTTTTTCTTTTCTCACTTGCTCTGTAAAGCGACTTTGAGTTCGAGAAAAGCGCTATACAAATTCAATTTATTATTATTATTATTATTAGAATCATCTTGTGGCCAAAGCACTGAGCTCAGTAGTGCAGAAAATCTGAAAAGGAAATAAGTTTTTCCTTGCCTTGACAGAATTCTTAAAGAGCTTGTCCTGTGGTTCTCTGGTGTGGGAGCTAATCTCATGAAAGGTATCCAGGCCTGCCACCCAGGCTCAGCCACATTCCTCTCTGAAGAGTTTATAGGAAATGTAGCCACACACTACATATTACAGCCAAGATCAGAGGAAATACTTGCAGCCAAACAGTACTTAGATAGGAAAAAGGAGGAAGGTGCGACCCTTGACAGGCTCAGTGTATACAGGCTGCTCGAATCTGACATGTTCCCCACCTCAAAAACTGTTTTTCAGGTGGCACAAAGCATTCCTGTGAGCAATCCTTAGTTCCCTCCGATGTCTACATACATGGTTAAGGTGCACTATGGACCAGGATAGACTTAATCAACTGGCAGTTCTGTCCATTGAAAAAGATGCTGTAGCTGACTTGGAGCATGGTGTGGTTGACAGATTTGCCAAACTCAAATCAAAGAGATACAGTCCCATACTCCCCCCTCCAAGAAGCAACCCAGACACAAGATAGAGACAAACAGCAAGAGTGAAATATAATGGAGACACCAGGAAAGAGAACAAAATGAAGAGACCAGGAAATACACGGAGACAGACAATTAGTACAATATTAGCAAGACACAGGAACGTCAGACAGAAAACAAATAGTACAAGATGGAGACACCAAAGATACAGAAACTGCAGTTGTATGGGCAATGTGCAGTTTATACAGTGAACAAAACAACACTTCAGGTAGCACAACACAAACATAAATTACATTCTTGCGTTCAAAACACTTGGGAGTGCAAATTCGAACTAAGGGATCTCATGATGTGTTCCAAGTATTAAACGTTATTTAATGACATTGATCTAAAAATGTTATATTTGATGCAACACACCCAAGATGCTACACAAGTGTACATGTCTGACACAGGTGTACATTAACGGGTCCTTAAACAAGCCCTCATAAATTTCAAACTGATTGACAAATTCACTTGTGAAATGGATTGCTGTGAACTGTATGCCAATGGATGGCTTTTGTTCAATAATATTGTTGTAAACCATATAGCATTCCTTTGTCTTATCAATAATGAACTCTTCTGCCCTAAGAAAGTAATGCATTTTAGTTATATATCAAGAAGGTTTAGGATTGTGCTTTTACAAAATACTTATGACTGTATATGCCAAAGCAAGCTGTTGCACTGATTAAGCACACAGGCCTTACAGCAAATATGTTGGTCCATTTTTGGAATGTAAAAATTTCATTGTATGCAGAATTCAGATGCACCTCAAGTCAAGTCAAGTGGTTTTTATTGTCGTTTCAACCATATACAGTTAGTACAGTACACAGCAAAACGAGACAACGTTCCTCCAGGACCATGGTGCTACATAAAAACAACAAAAGGACCAACATAGGACCACATGAGACTACACAACGAAATAAAATACCTATATAAACTACCTATATATACCTATATAAAGTGCACGTGCAAACATGTGCAAAAAGTACAGGACGGTACAACAAATTACTGACAATGAACAGGACAATAGACAGTGCAGCGCCGACCAGTACTCAGTAGTGCAAAAAGATGACAGTTTCTAAAATGTAAACATAACATACTATGAGATAATGTTCTATGCACATAGCAGTTATTGAGGTAGCAGACAGTTATAAAGTGACAGTTATTAAAGTGCAACTCAGGACACGTGTGTGTGTCAAACCAGTCTCTGAGTATTGAGAAGTTTGATGGCTTGGGGGAAGAAGCTGTTACACAGTCTGGCCGTGAGGGCCCGAATGCTTCGGTACCTCTTGCCAGACGGGAGGAGGGTAAAGAGTTTGTGTGAGGGGTGTGTGGGGTCGTCCACAATGCTGGTTGCTTTGCGGATACAGTGTTTTTTGAAAATGTCTTTGATGGAGGGAAGAGAGACCCCAATGATCTTCTCAGCTGTCCTCACTATCCTCTGCAGGGCTTTGCGGTCCGAAACGGTGCAAGTCCCAAACCAGGCAGTGATGCAGCTGCTCAGGATGCTCTCAATAGTCCCTCTATAGAATGTAGTGAGGATAGGGGTTGGGAGATGTGCTTTTCTCAGCCTTCGAAGAAAGTAGAGACGCTGCTGGGCTTTCTTGGTGATAGAGCTGGTGTTGAGGGACCAGGTGAGGTTCTCCGCCAGGTGAACACCAAGAAATTTGGTGCTCTTGACGATCTCCACAGAGGAGCCGTCGATGTTCAGCGGAGTGTGTTCACCTTGTGCTCTCCTAAAGTCAACAACCATCTCTTTTGTTTTGTCGACATTCAGGGACAGGTTGTTGGCTCTACACCAGTTCGTCAGCCGCTGCACCTCCTCTCTGTATGCTGACTCGTTGTTCTTGCTGATGAGACCCACCACGGTCGTGTCATCGGCGAACTTGATGATGTGATTCGAGCTGTGCATTGCTGCACAGTCGTGAGTCAGCAGAGTGAACAGCAGTGGACTGAGCACACAGCCCTGGGGGGCCCCAGTGCTCAGTGTGGTGGTGGTGGAGATGCTGTTCCCGATCCGGACTGACTGAGGTCTCCCAGTCAGGAAGTCCAGGATCCAGTTGCAGAGGGAGGTGTCCAGGCCCAGCAGGTTCAGCTTTCCAATCAGGTGCTGGGGAATGATTGTGTTGAATGCTGAGCTGAAATCTATGAACAGCATTCGAACGTATGAGTCCTTATTGTCTAGGTGGGTGAGGGCCAGATGGAGGGTTGTGGTGATGGCATCGTCCGTTGAACGGTTTGAACGATATGCAAACTGCAGTGGGTCTAGTGAGGGGGGCAGCTGGGTCTTAATCTGCCTCATGACGAGCCTCTCGAAGCACTTCATGATGATGGGTGTAAGTGCGACGGGACGGTAGTCGTTGAGGCAGGACACTGAAGACTTCTTTGGCATGGGGATGATGGTGGTGGCCTTGAAGCACGTTGGAACAACGGCGCTGCTCAGAGAGATGTTGAAGATGTCGGTAAGAACATCTGCTAGCTGGTCTGCACATCCTCTGAGCACTCTGCCAGGAATGTTGTCTGGTCCAGCAGCCTTCCGTGGGTTGACTCTACGTAGAGTTTTCCTCACATCTGCCGTGGTAAGACAGAGCACCTGGTCGTTGGGAGGAGGGGTGGACTTCCTCGCCATCACGTCGTTCTGCACTTCAAACCGAGCGTAGAAGTCGTTCAGCGCATCTGGAAGGGAGGCATCTTTGTCACAGGCAACTGATGTTGTCCTGTAGTTGGTGATGGCCTGGATGCCCTGCCACATGCGCCGCGTGTCACCGCTGTCCTGGAAGTGACTGTGGATTCTCTGGGCGTGTGCGCGCTTTGCCTCTCTGATTGCCCGTGACAGTTTGGCCCTAGCTGTTCTTAGGGCTGCCTTATCGCCTGCTCTGAAGGCGGAGTCTCGGGACCTCAGCAGCGTGCGCACCTCCGCAGTCATCCACGGCTTCTGGTTGGAGTGTGTGGTGATGGTCTTGGAGAAAGTGACATCATCAATGCACTTGCTGATGTAGCTGGTCACTGATGCTGTGTATTCCTCCAAGTTGGTAGAATCGCCATATGTTGCAGCCTCCCTGAACATGTGCCAGTCAGTACACTCAAAACAGTCCTGAAGAGCAGAGATGGCTCCTGCTGGCCAGGTTTTCACCTGCTTCTGAAGCGGTTTTGTGCGTCTGACGAGCGGTCTGTATGCTGGAATTAACATAACAGAGATGTGGTCTGAGTAGCCGAGGTGGGGGCGGGGCTCCGCCCGGTACGCGCCTGGGATGTTTGTGTAAACAAGATCAAGCGTGTTCGCCCCTCTCGTTGCAAAGTCCACATACTGATGGAATTTAGGGAGCACTGTCTTGAGATTTGCATGGTTGAAATCTCCGGCGACAATAAACAGTCCGTCGGGGTGAGCGTTCTGCAGTTCGCTCACAGCCCCATACAGTTCACAGAGCGCTTCCTTAGCGTTATCGCTGGGGGAATGTAAACTCCGGTTATGCAAACAGTGGTGAATTCCCGTGGTAGATAAAAAGGTCTGCATCTAACAGTCACAAGCTCCAACAGCGATGAACAGTAACTAGAGACTAGCATAGAGTTCTTGCACCATTCCGTGTTGATGTAAACACACAAGCCACCACCGCGAGTCTTACCGCAGAGAGCTGTATTTCTGTCGGCGCGAAGCGAGGCGAGCCCGTCTAGCTGAATGGCGGCATCCGGAACTCTGTCGCTGAGCCACGTCTCCGTGAAAACAAAGACGCAGCAGTCTCTAAACTCACGCTGCGTAGCCCGCTGGAGTCGGATATAGTCCAGTTTATTGTCCAGGAAGCAAACATTTGAGAGCAGGATAGACGGGAGAGCCGGCCGGCTAGGGTTTGTTTTTAGCCTAGCATGGACCCCGCCCTCTTTCAGCGCTTCCGCTTTCTCGCACACCGCTTACGACGTCCTCTCCCCCGGCCACCGGCATCAGGCGACGCCGAGGGCTGGAGGCCTGGTCTCTGCAGCAAGCCGAGTACGCGTAGCGCCTCCTGCAGCTTGGTTTTTGCATGAGTCTTATATTTGAGTAGTGTCTGGCGATGGTAGACACGAACACTGGTTGCTCCGATGTCCATGTGTTGCAAAAGTCGGGCTTTTTTAACAAAAATAGCACCATTGTGGATCCGGAGTGGCCGCTGCGTGCTACCGCGCCGCCATCTTGGATCATCTGAGGCATTAGTTTGTTAGTGAAACAAACTAATGCCTCGGAGTGATCATGCTTTTTATTTCACCGGGGGGGGGGGGGAAATCTCAAAAGTATATTCACAAATTCTGATGGTCAAAAGTATGTCTCCACATTATAAAATGTGTGTGAGCTCCTGTCATGAACACATGAAACTCTTTGATCACAGATAAAACAAAGTTTGTTCGAGGTTTGTGCATTTATCTTGACAAAACTCGTTGTCACTCAACATTTGAGAGTCACATTTCATAACACATCCAACATTAAGTGGAATTAGTCAGAAAGAAATGTAGCTTAAAATAACAGCATTTCATAATTTATTTTTCCTGACTTTTCTTAAAAAAAAAAAGCAAAAAACGAAGTTTACAGGGAGGTACCTGTAATGGGGAAAATTTGAGAATATTTTATTTTATTTTTTTGTAAAGTAATTTATCAAATTTTCCTCCCTGCACATTAGAGGGCAATATGCACAGAGAAAAGCACCAAAAACAGGAGAAAGTGAAAGTAACTAAACCTGGCACAATCAGTCTGATGGTACAGGGGATATCAGAAACAAACGGGATCATGTTTTCTAATCAAACCAGTTATACTACAAACTGAAGTACACCAGGAGTTAGTCTAACTAGTCACATGAAATACATGAAGCCAGACAGAGTAGAGCAAAATGGCCAATATTGCCAGTTTTATTGAAAACCAGTCTTCTGCTGCCGTTGAACCACGATGGGACCAAAGGTGGCCTTTCCTTCCCACTGAGGACCTAGAAGAGAAAACCAAGTCAAGCAGCCCCTCTTTTAGAGACGCCTTAGAAATGCATTCTACCAACCTCCATAGCCAGCAGGGGCACTTAAACTGCCTGATCCACACGTGGAGTCACAACAGCCACAAACTTGGTCATTGCCATCAGCAGCAAACCACCTGCAATTAAGAGGATCAGACACTGCACCTTCAGCTTAATCAAACTCCACATGGCAAGAAGCTCACCCATTGGAATAGAAGGAACAAGACTTGTGCTGGGCATCAGTGGGGGTGGAGGCAAGAGTGGCCTTCAGAACGCATGTGATGTAGATCTGCAAAAGCAACAGAAGTTATAAAACTGGGAGAAAAAATAAAATTCGTTATCCAATTCCTACATACAGAGGGATTGTCTCCCTGCTGGAACAGGAATGCTTCGAGCTGGAACTGTAATTTGTCGGTCCGAGATTGAGGCAGGAAGTAGGAATTGGAACCTGTAGACTTGCCATCCACAAAGCACCTAAAGACAGACGGTGGCATTACCAAAAGCAATTAAGGATAGCATGTAGTTCACAAGACAAGCCACCTGGTTGAACTGCATTAATTGGGCTTGTCGGAGTCAGAAAACCAACACCTTCGCTCAAACACCCTTCCAAGACCTGGCAGCCAGGCATTACCTTCTAGAACTAACTGATGCAACTTTAATAAGAACTGATCTTACCCATGATTCTCAATAAAGGAATATCTCGGCTGAGCTTGCACATCAGGCAATGGAGTGGCCACACAACTGTCCACAAGAACACGTAGAGGAACATGATTGAACAAAATCACAGAGGCTTCAAAATGAAGAAGGTCACCCAGGAAGTACAAGTTGGAAGGCCTCTGGAAGGACCAGTCATCTGCAAGAGAAGCCACATTTAGGATACAGCCAATGTCACAAAGCTGAATTCGGATGAAATACTAACCAGTCATGAGCTTCAAGGAGAAAACCAAGACTTCTTCCCCAGACGCCATTGAAGCAAAAGGGACCCATGCTGGCATCAAGACATTGCTGCTCACATTGCGAAACCTGAAGTTTAAGAGGCATTGCCATGTGGTTAAGGTGATAAGCTTGTGCAACATACAGTACGCTAAAAGTACAAACTTAAACTAGAGCATCCCCCCTCCCCTATTTGGAATACCCAAGACTCATAGTGACTCCTTAATCCAGGTAGCAGAAGATCTCAAATGCCTCTGAAACAGTTGGTCAATCCATGCACCTTATCACGTGGCTTAAGCATGTTACCGGAGACAAAGCGCATATGGAAGCCCACGCTATTCTCTGCGGTATCGATGCAGAACTCAGAGCAATCCAAGGAGCGAGAAGCACACATTATAGATACAACGAGGAGGTTAACCAATAAGACTCTACCCTCCCTAGCAACCGGGCAAACTTTGTTACCTAGGAAACCGGGAGTGTCACTCAGCACACCCTGGATTCGAACTCGCAACTCCAGGTGTGGTAGTCAGCACCAATGCCTGCGGAGTTAAGTTTCCTCATTCAAGCAGAATCTGTACTTCGAAAAAAAATATAAATAAATCCAAGGATATTAACTAATAAGGCTGCCAAATGGTGTGCAGTCATCAGCTAAAAGCCATGTCTATGTAAAATGACCCACTTAAAATAAACAAATTTACTTGAGCCCCTGCATTTTTATAAAGTTAATGTTCACTTTGTCTCAAATGGAACTTCTCAGATCTTAAATATCTCCTTACAGTCAAGTTAGCTAGCTACCAATTAGCAGCTAGTGGAGTAGCTAAATATTTTAAGGGCAACTCAAATAGTAAGGCTAATTACAGTTAGCATGTAGGCTTCAACGTTAAATTGCAAGTAGCTTGACCAACTCTGCCAACAAATGAACAGACTCACCTTGAAATTGCAATTTGTATCAAGGAACAAGTTTAATGCTCAAATGAAGCCGATTACAAGCTATAGTAATACATCCCTTAGAAGTCACCATGACCTGGAGATGAACGCTACAAAGTCACTTGCCTTGAATAATGGCACTGAATGCCAATGTTGGCACTATTAGCCCTGTGAATTGGAGTTCCAACATATGACTCAGGGGTGTACGTAAGGGCAAATGTGTAGACAAGCGCATCTTCAGTCATCTGTAAAAAAGGAGTGGGGTTACACAGACGTTCATACTCGACTACAGCAAACAAGAGTAATGTACGGAGTTCTCACCATCAGCACACTGTTGCAGTCCTGTAGCTCATATTCAAAGATGAGAACCTTAGATTCAGAGTCCTCACCAACTGCAGAACATCCTCCCAAAGTAAGACCAGATGGCTGGATCAAGAGACCGTTACCAAACAAGTCTCGCTTTGCTTCTATCAGTACCGCTCGCTCTCCACATTGAACAGCTACACTGCTAGGAGTAATAGGCTGCCTCAACTGAAAATCCACTGCCAACTCGCTCAGTACTTCAGGAACAATGGGATATCTCCAGTCCAATGGCTTCACTGGACCTTGCATTAGCTGCTTGGACTGAACACCAAGAGGCTCTTGCACAAGTCCTCTGGAATCACCACTCAAAGCACCCTGATATGGAGCAGCTATCTGTTGATGTTTCCAAAGACCAGCAGGTGAAAAGACAGGACCTCTGAATGAAGACGCCACAGAAGCCAGGTCTGATTTGGGATCTTTAAATCGTCCCAAATTGTTCCATGCACTGCACAGACCAAAAACAGCACACACAAGAACCAAAATTGCACCTTGACTGAGCTCCATTTTGGCAAACCTGCAGACAATGCCTCAGTACACACCACTGATAGGTTGGGCCATTAAATACAGCTTTGAATTAAGGTGTCTCCTCCCCTTTCAGCTTAATTAATTAAATTAATTCTACTCTGGACTTGCAAATGACAATATGGAAAGACCGTAGCCTATATCCGAATCAGGCTGGAGATGATGTTACATATATGCAGCTGGCCTGTGAACTGTTTGAGAACTTTATAATTTAAGATGAGAGGATTTATTTGCATTAAAATAGAAATAGAATAAACAGGTTAAACCAGAATGATTAACATGAATCAGGGTGATGAAAACGTGTGGAGCGTAGCAGTACAGAAACAGTCTCTACTTGGTCAGGTACTAAGTCATAAATCTCAAAATTCTTGTATTTTTAATTAAATGTGTAATAAAGTTATGATGCAGTGGAGCTGTACATTTTAAATGAATTATTTACATATTAAATGATCCACAACAAAAAATTATAATTCCCAGAATAGTGTCAGTTTTAACCCACTTTGGCTCTTTGCGTATACATTTAAATGACAAGTAATATAAAATAGTTTAAAAAGTCAAACACAAAACATCTTGTTACCATATATTTTTAACATATAGCATTTTACTTTTTAAAGTGTTTTGGAGCACCATGTTAATCAAATCACTTTATTGTCACAATACCATGTACACAAGTGCAACAGTTTAACAATTTAAAGTCTTGTGTGCAGTTCCGAGCAACAGTGACTAGACATATACCAGTTTACAATAAACAACGTATTTACCCAACACAATTTACATATCAAAATGTACACATACTTACACAACACAATAATTATATACAATGTACAGTAAACAATACACACAATATAGAATACACATACAATAAAATAAATAAAGAGTTTATAAAAATTATATATACAGTAGTTGTATTGAAGAGAATATATTTGACAGTCCAGTGTGAGATATAAGATTAATAAAATGCAGTGCTGATTATTAATCGTGAGAGATCAAGTTTTCAAAAGTCGGATTGCTTGGGGAAGAAGCTGTCATGTAGTCGGCTGGTGCGGGTCCTGATGCTGCGATACCGCCTGCCTGATGGTAGCAGTGAGAACAGACCATGACTCGGGTGGCTGGAGTCTCTGATGATCCTCAGAGCTTTTTCACACACCGCCTGTTATAGATGTCCTGTAGGGATGGAAGCTCACCTCCGATGATGTGTCTGGCAGTTCGCACCACACTTTGCAGAGCTTTGCGGTTGTGGGCTGTGCTATTGCCATACCGGGCGGTGATGCAGCAGTCAGAATGCTCTCTACAGTACTGGTGTAGAACCGTGTGAGGATGTGGTGGTTCATTCCAAACTTCCTCGGCCTCAATGTGGACGCACCATGTGAGTTCCTCAGTGATGTGGACACCAAGGAACTTGAAACTGCTGACTCTCTCCACCGGTGCTCCATTAATGGTGTTGGGGCTGTGTTCTCTGTCTTTCTTCCTGAAGTACATCTCAAGCGCCTTGGTTTTACTGACGTTGAGGGAGAGGTTGTGCTCCTGACACCAGCCTGTCAGAGTGTGCACCTCCTCTCTGTAGGCTGTTTCATCATTGTCAGTGATCAGACCTACCACCGTCGTATCGTCAGTAATCTTAATGATGGCATTGGAGCTATGTGTTGCCACACAGTCATGTGTGTACAGGGAATATAGGAGTGGGCTGAGAACACAGCCCTTTCGGGCTCCAGTATTGAGGAGATGTTGCTGCCCATTCTAACCACCTGACGTCTGACAGGAAGTCCAGAATCCAGCTGCACAGCGAGGAGCACAGAGCAGATGTGATCTCTGATTAGCCTCTCAAAGCATTTGCTGATGATGGGGGTCAGAGCAACAGGGCGCCAGTCATTTAAACAAGTGATTTTGGCTTTTTTCGGTACAGGCACAATGGTTGACGTTTTGAAGCATGTGGGTACTACAGACAGGGAGAGGGACAGGTTGAAAATGTCCGTAAAAACACCAGCCAGTTGGTTCCTTCCCGTCGGAAGGGTTATCGGGTTACATCCGCAACAGAGACGGAGAGTGAACCATCATCTGTAGCGTCAGCCGTTAGTGCTCTGTCTGCGAGGGCGGTGTTATTGTCCTCGAAATGAGCATAACAGTTATTAAGCTCATCCGGGAGAGAGGCAGCGGTGTTCACGGCTGAGTTTTTATTCCTTTTGTAGTCTGTGATGATGTTAATTCCCTGCTACATACTTCTAGTGTCGGTGGTGTTGAACTGTCCTTCAATTTTGTGCCTGTATTGCCGTTTGGCTGCACTGATAGAGTTACGGAGGGAATAACTGCTTTGTTTATGCTCCTCCGTATTCCCAGAATTAAAAGCGGAGGTCCGTGCATTAAGTGCCGTGCGAACGTCGCCATTAACCCATGGTTTCTGGTTGGGGTAAATCCGTATAGTTTTGGTTGGCACAACGTCCTCTACGCACTTCCTGATGAAACACGTTATACTTTCAGCGTAATCCTCGATGTCGTCATCAGAGGAACATCTCCCAGTCCACGTGATCAAAACAGTCTTGTAGCGCAGAGTCTGATTGGTCCGACCAGCACTGGATCGTTCTGAGGGTGGGTGCTTCCTGTTTCAGTTTCTGCCTGTAAGCGGGCAGAAGCAGAACAGAAGAGTGGTCCGATTTGCCAAATGGTGGGCAGGGGAGGGATTTGTAGCCATCGCGGAAAGGAGAAAAGCAATGGTACAAAACCCGGTACCCTCGTGTGTTGAAGCTGATGTGTTGGTGGTATTTTAGTGCGATTGTTTTAAAATTGGCTTTGTTAAAGTCCCCGGTAACAATGAATGCGGCCTCAGGGTGCGCGGTTTCCTGTTCACTTATACTCCCATACAGTTCCTTAAGTGCCCGGTCTGTGTCGGCTTGTGGGGGGATGCACACAGCTGTGATAATGACTTGATAAAATGTATGTTCCTCTGCTCACACCATGATTTGTTGATCATAAAACATATACAACCACCTCTGCTTTTACCTGAGAGGTCTTTCGCTCTGTCCGCTCGGTGCACAGAGAAACCCGTGGGTTTGATGGCGGAGTCTGAAATCTCTGCAGTCAGCCAGGTTTCTGTAAGGCAAATAACGCAGCCGACTCTCGTTGGAAAGAGATCCATGCTCTCAGCTCGCAAAGCTTGTTGTACAGAGACTGAACATTTGCCAGTAGTATACTGGGTAGCGGGGGTCAATTTGCACGACGTCTTACTCTGATGAGAACGGTGGCTCTTTTTCCCCTTTTCCTTCTGCGTTTCTGCAGCCGGGCAGCCCATACAAAAGGCTCCACTGGCGTGTTTGTAAACAGCTGGTCGGCATTGAGGAATTTGAAGTCCGGTTTATGGTGTGTAATTGTAGAACCAATTTCCAAAAGCGTTTGTTTGTCGTATACAATAAGGCAGACAACATCAAAGACAAATAAATCTAAAAACTGTACACAAAACAAAGAGAAAACTGCAGTGTTGTGTCGGAGCTCGCAGCAGCCATACTTGGCGCCATCTTGAGTCCATTTGGAGCAAATGCTGGTGTCAAATGGCCTGCAGTGTGTGGCTCAAGCTTATGCTGGCCCATCAGTTATGAGTGGTCTAGTTGGTGGCGTACAGGCTCGCTTCCGTGCCAAGCACCCAGGAGCAATATATTTCCACTGCACATGAACTTAACCTGGTTTTATGTTACATCTGCAAAGCAGTCACAGAAGCCAGTGAATTCTTTGACACAGAGTGTGTGTAGTCTTTATTCAGCGTGTCTCTTGCTAACCATAATAAGTTAACTTGTGTACAGAAACCACTTGGTATGCAGAAAAGTGAGCTCGTTCATCTTTCTAAGACCAGATGGTCATGTCAGCTGGGTTCTGTTGATGTCATGCTGAATAATTTCTCAGCTGTCTAAAAGACCCTCGAGAATATTTCAACACCAATGGCAATATGTCTCAGGGCAAAGCTGTGCAGGTTTCCTACAGTCTATATGTTGCTAATGTTCCAGAGCACGCTTTCCACCACATCTGAATTGCACAAATATCTTCAAGGTGAGTCTGTGGACTTGGCACAAGCAGTTGAGTTCAAAGAAGCCTTCTATGATACACTTGCACAAAGCGTACTGACAATATGGCTGGAGACCTGTACCACCAAGCAAAAACAATATGTGAGTCCAATCACATCCAGGTGCCATCTGATGGTCCAAGACACAAACAGAAGAGGATGGATGACTATGTGTTAGAATTATCTTGTGGCCAAAGCACTGAGCTCAGTAGTGCAGAAAATCTGAAAAGGTAATTGTTTTTTCCTTGTCTTGATAGAATGCTTAAAGAGCTTGACAAGCGGTTCTCTGGTGTGGGAGATAATCTTACATTTATGCATTTGGAAGATGCTTTTATCCAAAGCCTTATTACAGGGACAATCCCCCCAGAGCAACCTGGAGATAAGTGCCTTGCTCAAGCACACAATGGTGGTGGCTGTGGGGATCAAACCAATGACCTTCTGATTAACAGTTGAAAGGTACACAGGCTCAGCCACATTCCTCTCTGAAGAGTTTATAGCAAATGTAGCCATACACTACACATTACAGCTAAGATCAGAGGAAATACTTGTAGCCAAACAATACTTAGCTAGGAAAAAGGAGGAAGGTGCAACCCTGGAAATGCTAGGTGTATACAGGCTGCTCGACTCTGACATGTTCCCCATTTAAAACCTGTTTTTTAGGTGGCACAAAGCATTCCTGTGTAGAGTATGAACGGAGAATCATGAACTCATTAATTCTAAATACAGGGCACACATTGTGTGCTAGGGGTCCTAAAGAAAACCCCCACACTGTTTCTCCCCATCTAAATCACCGGGGAGCGCCAGCGAGTCTGGAGTAGAATGCGCTATTGACGTTTTTACGACCCAGAGAGACACTCCAGAGACCCTCGTGACTTCAGCCTTCTGAACCCGTACCATGTGAGAAAGGAATGTTCAGAGAAGTGCTGACCCTCACTTCATTCTCTTACTGAGAAAGAGAAATGAACCCTGTTAATCCTATATATATATTCTATATATCCATGTGATAAATATTGACATGTATCTAATGTGCCATCTCACATTTTCCCTTAAATGTGCTTGATCTATGTTTTCTTGCAAACTAATGGGTTAATGTTTCAGACTTTGCATACTATGGTTAACCGAAATCATATGTGTGGCATATTTGGTCTCTATAACTTGGTATTTTGAAGATCGAAATGACTGTGTACATGATATGTCGATAACAACAACATATTAGTATTACAAGTATATTTCCTAGTTTTCTTTCTTGCACATGCAATGAGAAATGTGAGAACAAAGAGCAATAAACCAAATTCCCGCCTGGAACCCAAACCCTTCTCATTGGTCGAGCCAATGAGAGGTGGGACATGTTTTCTAAGGGTATAAAACTACTGCGCCCACTCTCTTCGCTCTCTTATGCTCCTCTGGCTTCCTGCCTCTCTTGCCCTCTGAGCCTTGTGCTCTCTTACTCTCTCGCTGAATGATGCTGAACTAGAAGGCCCCAAGGACTCCCAAGCGTGCGCCAGGCTACGGCCTTGTCTCTGACTCCCACTGGTTCTCTCTCTCATCAAGACAACATCATCAAAGATCAACTCAAGCCATCAACAAATTGCATCAGGACAGTTTAATTCAAGTGGGACATGCAAGTATCAAACTTAGTCTCATTATTTGATACATTAAGTATCCTTAACCCCTTTCTAAAAAGGGCGTGTCAGAACTAATATGATGGTTTGCTCAGGCTGTTGATCTGCTGAACTTCAAACAATGCTATAACTTCTTGCCTTCCTGTATTCTGCTTCAGCCCTCTTTCCCTTGGTAAACTGTATGAATGTATGTATATGTATGTTAGAGTAGTTTAAATGTTTAGTCTAGTTAATAAAGTCTTGTTCATGTCACATGTAAAGTTGTCTGTGTCTCAAGCTCATATCTAAAGTCACTAATCATAGATTTTGACTACTTGCTCTTAATACTTAGTAAGAAAGACATTTCCCTTGCCCCGGAAATGTACATTTCTATTAATTAATTAATTAATAACCAAAATTGAGTGTTCACGGGATGAACCGAGTATTTGGTTGTAATGTTAATGTAGCTACATCACGTTAACCCGATTAACTGATCCAAATATTCATAATCGATTATAACAAGTTATGATTGATTATTAATATTTCATAGAGCTGATTCGCTACACCTGTGAGCAGTTGCAAGTGATCCTTCAGTTCCCTCCGATGTCTACATACATGGTTAAGGTGCACTATGGACCAGGATAGACTTAATCACCTGGTAGTTCTGTCCATTGAAAAATATGCTGTAGTTGACAGAGCATGGTGTGGTTATTGATAGATTTGCCAAACTCAAATCAAGGAGATACAGTCTGATACTCCCCCCTCCAAAAGAGGCAACCCAGACACAAGATAGAGACAAACAGCAAGAGTGAAATATAATGGAGACACCAGGAAAGAGTACTAGATGAAGAAACCAGAAAAAGCACGGACAGACAATAAATGGTACAATATGAGGGAGACACCAGGAAAGACAGACAGATAACAAATATTACAATATGGAGCCACCAAAGATACAGAAACAGACTCTTCAAACTCTAAAAATGCCCCTGGCAGTAAGTGAAACTTCAGCTGTATGGGCAATGTGCAGTTTATACAGTGAACAAAACAACCCTTCAGGTAGCACAACACAAACATACTTTACGTTCTTGCGCTCAAAACACTTGGGAGTGCAAATTCAAACTAAGTGATCAAGATGTGTTTCAAGTATTAAACGTTAATGACACAGTGACCTAAAAATGTTGTTTGATGCAACACACCAGAGACATTACACAAGCATGTCTGATGCAGGTGTACATTAATGGATCCTTAAACAAGCACTCAAATTTCAAAATGATTGACAAATTCACTTGCAAAACTATTGAACTGTACGCCAATGGATGGCTTTTGTTCAATAATACGGTTGTAAACCATTGCATTGTCTTATCAATGATTAACCCTTCTGCCCCAAGAATGTAATGCATTTTAGTTATATATTAAAAAACATTTGGGATTGTGCTTTAAAGCTTTCCAAAATAATTGACTTGTCTCATAGTACTGAAGTGTATACACACACACACACACACACACACACACACACCAAATCAAGCTGTCACACTGATGGACGTACACACCCTTACAGCAAATAGGTTTAGGTCCATTTTGGGAATTTAAAAGATTCATGATATGTAGAATTCAGATGTACCTTATAGTGAAACACATTTATTGTCCCTCACAGAACAATCATCCTTAAACCCAGACACATTTATTTTATCCAAGGCAATATTGATAATATAAATGGGGGATCTCAAATTCTGATTGTAAAAAGTCTGGATTTGTGACAGCCTCAACTGTGTAGATAGACAAAGTCTAGAGATTAATAAACATGAAGAGCTTAGTTCATGAATAGCTCAAACTTTAGAGATAAAAAATAAAGTTTGTTCGAGATGTGCGTTTTGGCTTGAAAACTCCTTGTCGCTCAACATTTGCGCTTTTTTATAATACATCCGACATAAGTGGAATTAGGAAGGGGAGTGTAGCAAGCGACAGAATTTCTCATGACCATTTATTTTTCCTGACTCAAGAAAGATTAAAGTTTAGTGCGATACCTGTAATGGGGCACAGAGTTAAAAATTTTAGGTTTATAAAAAAAAAAAAGCAGCCACATTAGTTCACCCAAAAATGTAAATACTTCAACTCATCTCCTGGCATCCCAGATGCCTAGGACCTTTAGCAGAACACATGATTAAGAATTTCTCAGCTCTGTAGGTCCATACAATGAAAGGGGTGCTAACAGCCACTAAAGGGAACATGAAGTAAATCCAGATGACTCCTGGTCAAACAGATATCTTCTGAAGTGGTAGGATAGGTGGAGAGAAATTGATCAATAAAAGTCAGTTATCGAATTCTCCTCCCTGCCCTGTAGAGGGCAATATGCACAGAGAGAGAAGCACCAAACAGGAGAAAGTGAAAGTAACTAAACATGCAATAATCAGTCTGATGGTACGTGGGATATCAACAAATGGGATCACATTTCCTACTCGAACCAGTTATACTACAAACTGAAGTACACCAGGAGTTAATATAACTAGTCACATGAAATACATGAAGCCAGACAGAGTAAAGCAAAATGGCCAATATTGCCAGTTTTATTGAAAACCAGTCTTCTGCTGCCGTTGAACCACGATGGGACCAAAGGTGGCCTTTCCTTCCCACTGAGGACCTAGAAGAGAAAAACAAGTTAAGCAGCCCCTCTTTTAGAGAGGCCTTAGAAATGCATTCTACCAACCTCCATAGCCAGCAGGGGCACTTAAACTGTCTGATCCACACGTTGAGTCACAACAGCCACAAACTTGGTCATTGCCATCAGCAGCAAACCACCTGCAATTAAGAGGATCAGACACTGCACCTTCAGCTTAATCAACTCCACATGGCAAGAAGCTCACCCATTGGAATAGAAGGAACAAGACTTGTGCTGGGCATCAGTGGGGATGGAGGCAAGAGTGGCCTTCAGAACGCATGTGATGTAGATCTGCAAAAGCAACAGAAGTTATAAAACTGGGAGAAGAAAAATATAAAACATCCAATTCCTACATACAGAGGGATTGTCTCCCTGCTGGAACAGGAATGCTTCGAGCTGGAACTGTAATTTGTCAGTCCGAGATTGAGGCAGGAAGTAGGAATTGGAACCTGTAGACTTGCCATCCACGAAGCACCTAAAGACAGACGGTGGCATTACCAAAAGCAATTAAGGATAGCATGTAGTCACCAAGACAAGCCACCGTGTTGCCAACATTTGTAGAGGTTAAACTGCATTAATTGGGCTTGTTTGGAGTCAGACAGATAAACACCTTTGCCTAAATACCCTTCCAAGACCTGGCTGCCAAGCATTACCTTCTAGAACTAACTGATGCAACTTTAATAAGAACTGATCTTACCCATGATTCTCAATAAAGGAATATCTCGGCTGAGCTTGCACATCAGGCAATGGAGTGGCCACACAACTGTCCACAAGAACACGTAGAGGAACATGATTGAACAAAATCACAGAGGCTTCAAAATGAAGAAGGTCACCCAGGAAGTACAAGTTGGAAGGCCTCTGGAAGGACCAGTCATCTGCAAGAGAAGCCACATTTAGGATACAGCCAATGTCACAAAGCTGAATTTGGATGAAATACTAACCAGTCATGAGCTTCAAGGAGAAAACCAAGACTTCTTCCCCAGATGCCATTGAAGCAAATGGGACCCATGCTGGCATCAAGACATTGCTGCTCACATTGTGAAACCTGAAGTTTAAGAGGCATTGCCATGTGGTTAAGGTGATAAGCTTGTGCAACATACAGTACGCTAAAAGTACAAACTTAAACTAGAGCATCCCCCCTCCCCTATTTGGAATACCCAAGACTCAGTGACTCCTTAATCCAGGTAGCAGAAGATCTCAGATGCCTCTGAAACAGTTGGTCAATCCATGCACCTTATCACGTGGCTTTAGCACGTTACTGGAAACATAGCGCATATGGAAGCCCACGCTATTCTCTGCTATGTCGATGCAGAACTCAAAGCAATCCAAGGAGCGAGAAATCACATTATAGAAACAACGAGGAGGTTAACCGATGTGACTCTACCCTCCCTAGCAACCGGGCAAACTTGGTTACCTAGGAGACCGGTTGAGTCACTCAGCACACCCTGGATTCAAACTCGCAACTCCAGGTGTGGTAGTCAGCGCCAATGCCTGCGGAGTTACATTTCCTCATTCAAGAAGAATCTGTACTTTGAAAAAAAATAAGAATAATCCAAGGATATTAACTAATATGGCTGCCAAATGGTGTGGAGACATCAGCTAAAAGCCATGTCTACATGTAAAATGACCCACTTAAAATAAACAAATTTACTTGAGACCAAGTGAAAATTAACTTTATAAAAATGCAGGGGCTCAATGGAACTTCGCAGATCTTAAATATCTCCTTACAGTCAAGTTAGCTAGCTACCAATTAGCAGCTTGTGGAGTAGCCAAATATTTTAAGGGCAACTCAAATAGTAAGGCTAATTACAGTTAGCATGTAGGCTTCAATGTTAAATTGCAAGTAGCTTGACCAACTCTGTCAACAAATGAACAGACTCGCCTTGAAATTGCAATTTGTATCAAGGAACAAGTTTGATGCTCAATGAAGCCGATTACAAGCTATAGTAATACATCCCTTAGAAGTCACCACGACCTGGAGATGAAAGCTACAAAATCACTTGCCTTGAATAATGGCACTGAATGCCAATGTTGGCACTATTAGCCCTGTGAATTGGAGTTCCAACATATGGCTCAGGGGTGTACGTAAGGGCAAAGGTGTAGACAAGCGCATCTTCAGTCATCTGTCAAAGAGGAGTGGGGTTACACAGACGTTCATACTCGACTACAGCAAACAAGAGTAATGTACGGGGTTCTCACCATCAGCACACTGTTGCAGTCCTGTAGCTCATATTCAAAGATGAGAACCTTAGATTCAGAGTCCTCACCAACTGCAGAACATCCTCCCAAAGTAAGGCCAGATGGCTGGATCAAGAGACCATTACCAAACAAGTCTCGCTTTGCTTCTATGAGGACCGCTCGCTCTCCACATTGAACAGCTACACTGCTAGGAGTAATAGGCTGCCTCAACTGAAAATCCACTGCCAACTCGCTCAGTACTTCAGGAACAATGGGATATCTCCAGTCCAATGGCTTCACTGGACCTTGCATTAGCTGCTTGGACTGAACACCAAGAGGCTCTTGCACAAGTCCTCTGGAATCACCACTCAAAGCACCCTGATATGGAGCAGCCATCTGTTGATGTTTCCAAAGACCAGCAGGTGAAAAGTCAGGACCTCTGAATGAAGAAGCCAGGTCTGATTTGGGATCTTTAAATTGTCCCAAATTGTTCCATGCACTGCACAGACCAAAAACAGCACACACAAGAACCACAATTGCACCTTGACTGAGCTCCATTTTGGCAAACCTGCAGACAATGCCTCAGTACACACCACTGATAGGTTGGGCCATTAAATACAGCTTTGAATTAAGGTGTCTTCTCCCCTTTCAGCTTAATTAATTAACTTAATTCTACTCTGGACCTGCAGATTTCAAGCGTTAACAAATGACAATATGGAAAGACCGTAGCCTATATCCTAATCAGGCTGGAGATGATGTTACATATATGCAGCTGGCCTGTGAACTGTTTGAGAACTTTATAATTTAAGATGAGAGGATTTATTTGCATTAAAATAGAAAGAGAATAAACAGGTTAAACCAGAATGATTAACATGAATCAGGGTGATGAAAACGTGTGGAGCGTAGCAGTACAGAATCAGTCTCTACTTGGTCAGGTACTAAGTCATAAATCTCAAAATTCTTGTATTTTTAATTAAATGTGTAATAAAGTTATGATGCAGTGGAGCTGTACATTTTAAATGAATTATTTACATATTAAATGATCCACAACAAAAAATTATAATTCCCAGAATAGTGTCAGTTTTAACCCACTTTGGCTCTTTGCGTATACATTTAAATGACAAGTAATACAAAATAGTTTAAAAAGTCAAACACAAAACATCTTGTTACCATATATTTTTAACATATAGCATTTTACTTTTTAAAGTGTTTTGGAGCACCATGTTAATCAAATCACTTTATTGTCATAACACCATGTACACAAGTGCAACAGTTTAACAATTTAAAGTCTTGTGTGCAGTTCCGAGCAACAGTGACTAGACATATACCAGTTTACAATAAACAACGTATTTACCCAACACAATTTACATATCAAAATGTACACATACTTACACAACACAATAATTATATACAATGTACAGTAAACAATACACACAATATAGAATACACATACAATAAAATAAATAAAGAGTTTATAAAAATTATATATACAGTAGTTGTATTGAAGAGAATATATTTGACAGTCCAGTGTGAGATATAAGATTAATAAAATGCAGTGCTGATTATTGATCGTGAGAGATCAAGTTTTCAAAAGTCGGATTGCTTGGGGGAAGAAGCTGTCATGTAGTCGGCTGGTGCGGGTCCTGATGCTGCGATACCGCCTGCCTGATGGTAGCAGTGAGAGCGGCCCATGACTCGGGTGGCTGGAGACTCTGATGATCCTCAGAGCTTTTTCACACACCGCCTGTTATAGATGTACTGTAGGGATGGAAGCTCACCTCCGATGATGTGTCTGGCAGTTCGCACCACACTTTGCAGAGCTTTGCGGTTGTGGGCAGTGCTATTGCCATACCAGTCGGTGATGCAGCAGTCAGAATGCTCTCTACAGTACTGGTGTAGAACCCTGTGAGGATGTGCTGGTTCATTCCAAACTTCCTCGGCCTCAATGTGGACGCACCATGTGAGTTCCTCAGTGATGTGGACACCAAGGAACTTGAAACTGCTGACTCTCTCCACCGGTGCTCCATTAATGGTGATGGGGCTGTGTTCTCTGTCTTTCTTCCTGAAGTCCATCTCAAGCGCCTTGGTTTTACTGACGTTGAGGGAGAGGTTGTGCTCCTGACACCAGCCTGTCAGAGTGTGCACCTCCTCTCTGTAGGCTGTTTCATCATTGTCAGTGATCAGACCTACCACCGTCGTATCGTCAGTAATCTTAATGATGGCATTGGAGCTATGTGTTGCCACACAGTCATGTGTGTACAGGGAATATAGGAGTGGGCTGAGAACACAGCCCTGCGGGGCTCCAGTATTGAGGAGATGTTGCTGCCTATTCTAACCACCTGACGTCTGACAGGAAGTCCAGAATCCAGCTGCACAGCGAGCAGCACAGAGCAGATGTGATCTCTGATTAGCCTCTCAAAGCATTTGCTGATGATGGGGGTCAGAGCAACAGGGCGCCAGTCATTTAAACAAGTGATTTTGGCTTTTTTTCGGTACAGGCAAAATGGTTGACGTTTTGAAGCATGTGAGTACTACAGACAGGGAGAGGGACAGGTTGAAAATCAGGACTCTCAGAAAGGTCCTTTGAGGTAGCATGGAGAGGGGAAGTATCCAAGCCACACAAGTTACTTACTGGGGTACCTCAGGGATCAGTGCTTGGGCCACTTCTCTTCTCCATATACACAACATCACTGGGACCAATCATCCAGTCACATGGTTTCTCTTACCACTGCTACGCTGATGACACGCAACTCTACTTGTCTTTCCAGCCCAACGACACCACAGTGACCGTTCGAATCGCTGCCTGTCTGGCAGACATCTCGGCCTGGATGAAGGAACACCACCTGCAACTCAACCCTGCCAAGACCGAACTCCTTGTCTTTCCAGCCAACCCGGCTGTTGAACACAACATCACCGTGCAGCTGGGTCCAACTACAGTTTCGCCTTCCAAAACGGTCAGAAATCTAGGGGTAACCATTGATGATGAGCTAAATTTCACAGACCACATTTCAAAAACTGCAAGATCTTGTAGATTTACACTCTACAATATCAGGAAGATAAGACCCTTCCTCTCTGAACATGCCACACAACTGCTCGTTCAGTCCCTTGTCATAACTAGACTGGACTACTGTAACGCTCTCATTGCTGGCCTTCCTGCATGTGCTATTAGACCTCTCCAAATGATCCAGAATGCAGCAGCACGTCTGGTCTTTAATGAACCTAAGAGAGCACATGTTACACCACTCTTTGTCTCTCTCCACTGGCTGCCGGTTCATGCCCGTTTTAAATTCAAGGCCCTGATGCTGGCATATAAAACAGTCACTGGGTCTGCTCCAGCATACCTTAAAACATTTATGCAGAGATACGTTCCCACCAGAAGCCTGCGGTCGGCTAAGGAACGTCGCCTTGTCGTACCAAAACAAAGAGGCACCAAAACACTTTCCCGGACTTTCAGTTTCATCGTACCACGGTGGTGGAATGACCTTCCCAACTCAATCCGGGAAGCTAACTCACTCTCTATCTTCAAAAAACGGCTAAAAACACATCTTTTCCAAAAGCACTTAACCGGTCAATAAAAAATAAAAAAAATAAAAAATAAAATAAAATATATATATATTTACATTTCTTGTTGCACTTAAATCTGTTTTGTATACTATTATGATGATAGTGAAACTTTGTAATATGGCACTTTTTGTACCACTGTCTCCCTAAGATGATTCGCTGATGTTCTTCCTCTTTTGTAAGTCGCTTTGGATAAAAGCGTCTGCCAAATGAATAAATGTAAATGTAATGTAAATGTAAAATGTCCGTAAAAACACCAGCCAGTTGGTTCCTTCCCGTCGGAAGGGTTATCGGGTTACATCCGCAACAGAGACGGAGAGTGAACCATCATCTGTAGCGTCAGCCGTTAGTGCTCTGTCTGCGAGGGCGGTGTTATTGTCCTCGAAATGAGCATAACATTTATTAAGCTCATCCGGGAGAGAGGCAGCGGTGTTCACGGCTGAGTTTTTATTCCTTTTGTAGTCTGTGATGATGTTAATTCCCTGCCACATACTTCTAGAGTCGGTGGTGTTGAACTGTCCTTCAATTTTGTGCCTGTATTGCCGTTTGGCTGCACTGATAGAGTTACGGAGGGAATAACTGCCTTGTTTATGCTCCTCCGTATTCCCAGAATTAAAAGCGGATGTCCGTGCATTAAGTGCCGCGCGAACGTCGCCATTAACCCATGGTTTCTGGTTGGGGTAAAGCCGTATAGTTTTGGTTGGCACAACGTCCTCTACGCACTTCCTGATGAAACATGTTATACTTTCAGCGTAATCCTCGATGTCGTCATCAGAGGAACATCTCTCAGTCCACGTGATCAAAACAGTCTTGTAGCGCAGAGTCTGATTGGTCCGACCAGCACTGGATCGTTCTGAGGGTGGGTGCTTCCTGTTTCAGTTTCTGCCTGTAAGCGGGCAGAAGCAGAACAGAAGAGTGGTCCGATTTGCCAAATGGTGGGCAGGGGAGGGATTTGTAGCCATCGCGGAAAGGAGAAAAGCAATGGTACAAAACCCGGTACCCTCGTGTGTTGAAGCTGATGTGTTGGTGGTATTTTAGTGCGATTGTTTTAAAATTGGCTTTGTTAACCTGTTAACCTGCACCCCCACTCAGGGGCTCGCAGCTGAAAATGACATACCTGAATTAAAATAAATATAGCTCCTGAGAACAGTGTACCACAGGCACAATTAAGGTCTCTTTGGAAAGAAGACACTTGGCACTCTACTAACAACAAATCAGAGTTGATAATGCTCAAACAAATAAAAAGTTATAAAAGTTGAAGTGCCTCATAAATAATGTGAACTTCAAAAATGTTTTATTATTTCATGTACAAATATATAAAAATAGACCTGGAGGAATCCAATTACGTAAAGGATTGAAAGCCACAAGTCTCATCAGTTTATATTTCAAATTTGAGGAAGATATAATGAAAAATGGGGTTCCTGCAAGCTTTTTTCCAAGACTATGTCGGTTCCCTTTCTACCTCCCCTGCCTGAGGCACATCCCCAGAAATGACATCCCCAAACTAAAATAATTGTAGTTACTGAACAATTTGCTCTACATGCACAATTTAGACATATTTAAAAGAAGACACTTTGGAGTTTATTACCCAAATGTAAAAGTTGAAAAAACTTACACAGACAAAAATTTATAGAATTTAAAGTGTCTTGAAGATAATTTGTACTGCAAGTAACATTTCATTATTTTATGGAAAAATCAATGAAAACAAACCTGGATGAATCCAGTTAGGCAATTGATTGAAAGCCACAAGTCTCATCAGTTTATATTTCACATTTGAGGAAGATATTATGAAAAATGAGATTTCTGCAATATTTTTCCGAGACTATGTCCAGGTACCAAGAAGCCTCCTTGGATACCTCAAAAAGCAACCTAATGATCAAATGTTATGAAGGGTACTGCAAGCTATTTTAGTCATATACACTATTCATACCGATAGTCAGCCCATTCAACATTCAATGGCTGGTGATGGCCAGTGATACAGACAGCATTCATATGGATGGTCAGACATAGAACCAACAAACAATCACACTGATAGTCAGCCATCAGACAAGCCATTTGTTTTATATTTGGTCTTTTCAGACCACAATGCATTTACCATATAAATCAAATGGGAAAACAAACAAACACACACACACACACACACACACACACACACACACTCTCTCTCTCTCTCTCTCTCTCTCTCTCTCTCTCTCACACACACACACGTATAATGTGTGCATGTTACATAGCAACTCACCGATGTAAAATTGGACCATCTTTTCCGTCCTCAAGTATATCACCGTCGTCAGCTGTATTCACTCCTCAATTTACGTCATCGCTGCTTCGAGTGATCTCAAATAAAACATCTTCAGCAGAAAAAAACTTCTTTTGACGATCCATTTGATGAGATAATCCGTCCAGTAAGTAAGACGCGAAAACAGATGTTGACTGGGGAACCGTCTTTTTACTATGGCTCGTTTGTTGTCAAATGGCGGGGGTGTGGTCACAGCCTAATTCGCAGGTTAGAGTGGCTGATTCAAATAAATAAAAAAACATCTTGTTCGCGAGGAATTTAAACTTCCGGATATCGTTGGAATCGTGCACTGCTTGGCTACATTTTCTATCAGTCATATCATTTCAATTCTTTCATTGGCTTTCGTTTGTAAAGACAAAACAATAGGATCAGCATATCATGGCGTCAAAAAAACTGGCGGCAGTGTTTGGATATTTCGACCTATATATTGCCTATCTTTGTATTTGTGTGTGTGTGTGCGGTCTTAATTTGTTCATTACACTCTAAGCAACACACCCATATAACGTTCGGCTACCGGGAGTCTGTTTTTATGCATAATTTTATTGCATAACCGACAAGTATGATACTTCACCCTGAAGAAACTTCGATGTAAACAAAGGAATAACCATCAATGTTACAACGTTATTGTTTCTTTGGACTAAAAATGCTCTATGGGATGTTATTCAGTGGACCCTCACCTTTCCATCCAATCTGGAACTTTTAGCAGTGGATGCGTGTGTGGCTCGTTATTACGACACTACTGGTAAGTACTCCGTTTTTGATTACGTTTGTTTGATCTGTATTGCTTACATAAATGCAAGAAATACATTCGTTATAAGCTTTTCATCGAAAAACAGAGCTCTATCATCGATGCTTGAGGCTTACACCTTTAAAATGATATATAGTTTGCCAAGATTAATGATGTTCTTTCACGTTAAATCTATTCATAAACATTAAACTGGGGGGGGGGAGGGACTCTTCGGTGCGACTGCGCACTGGTGCAGGTTAACAGGTTAAAGTCCCCGGTAACAATGAATGCGGCCTCAGGGTGCGCGGTTTCCTGTTCACTTATACTCCCATACAGTTCCTCAAGTGCCCGGTCTGTGTCGGCTTGTGGGGGGATGCACACAGCTGTGATAATGACTTGATAAAATGTATGTTTCTCTGCTCACACCATGATTTGTTGATCATAAAACATATACAACCACCTCTGCTTTTACCTGAGAGGTCTTTCGCTCTGTCCGCTCGGTGCACAGAGAAACCCGTGGGTTTGAAGGCCGAGTCTGAAATCTCTGCAGTCAGCCAGGTTTCTGTAAGGCAAATAACGCAGCCGACTCTCGTTGGAAAGAGATCCATGCTCTCAGCTCGCAAAGCTTGTTGTACAGAGACTGAACATTTGCCAGTAGTATACTGGGTAGCGGGGGTCAATTTGCACGACGTCTTACTCTGATGAGAACGGTGGCTCTTTTTCCCCTTTTCCTTCTGCGTTTCTGCAGCCGGGCAGCCCATACAAAAGGCTCCACTGGCGTGTTTGTAAACAGCTGGTCGGCACTGAGGAATTTGAAGTCCGGTTTATGGTGTGTAATTGTAGAACCAATTTCCAAAAGTGTTTGTTTGTCGTATACAATAAGGCAGACAACATCAAAGAAATCCTAAAAACTGTACACAAAACAAACAGAAAACTGCAGTGTTGTGTCGGAGCTCGCAGCAGCCATACTTGGCCCCATCTTGAGCCCATTTGGAGCAAACGCTGGTGTCAAATGGCCTGCAGTGTGTGGCTCAAGCTTATGCTGGCCCATCAGTTATGAGTGGTCTAGTTGGTGGCGTACAGGCTCGCTTCCGTGCCAAGCACCCAGGAGCAATATATTTCCACTGCACATGAACTTAACCTGGTTTTATGTTACATCTGCAAAGCAGTCACAGAAGCCAGTGAATTCTTTGACACAGAGTGTGTGTAGTCTTTATTCAGCATGTCTCTTGCTAACCATAATAAGTTAACTTGTGTACAGAAACCACTTGGTATGCAGAAAAGTGAGCTCGTTCATCTTTCTAAGACCAGATGGTCATGTCAGCTGGGTTCTGTTGATGTCATGCTGAATAATTTCTCAGCTGTCTAAGAGACCCTCGAGAATATTTCAACACCAATGGCAATATGTCTCAGGGCAAAGCTTTGCAGGTTTCCTGCAGTCTATATGTTGCTAATGTTCCAGAGCACGCTTTCCACCACATCTGAATTGCACAAATATCTTCAAGGTGAGACTGTGGACTTGGCACAAGCAGTTGAGTTCAAAGAAGCCTTCTATGATACACTTGCACAAAGCGTACTGACAATATGGCTGGAGACCTGTACCACCAAGCAAAAACAATATGTGAGTCCAATCACATCCAGGTGCCATCTGATGGTCCAAGACACAAACAGAAGAGGATGGATGACTATGTGTTAGAATTATCTTGTGGCCAAAGCACTGAGCTCAGTAGTGCAGAAAATCTGAAAAGGTAATTGTTTTTTCCTTGTCTTGATAGAATGCTTAAAGAGCTTGACCAGCGGTTCTCTGGTGTGGGAGATAATCTTACATTTATGCATTTGGAAGATGCTTTTATCCAAAGCCTTATTACAGGGACAATCCCCCCACAGCAACCTGGAGATAAGTGCCTTGCTCAAGCACACAGTGGTGGTGGCTGTGGGGATCAAACCAATGACCTTCTGTTTAACAGTTGAAAAGTACCCAGGCTCAGCCACATTCCTCTCTGAAGAGTTTATAGCAAATGTAGCCATACACTACACATTACAGCTAAGATCAGAGGAAATACTTGTAGCCAAACAATACTTAGCTAGGAAAAAGGAGGAAGGTGCAACCCTGGAAATGCTAGGTGTATACAGGCTGCTCAACTCTGACATGTTCCCCATTTAAAACCTGTTTTTTAGGTGGCACAAAGCATTCCTGTGAGCAGTTGCAAGTGATCCTTCAGTTCCCTCCGATGTCTACATACATGGTTAAGGTGCACTATGGACCAGGATAGACTTAATCACCTGGTAGTTCTGTCCATTGAAAAATATGCTGTAGTTGACAGAGCATGGTGTGGTTATTGATAGATTTGCCAAACTCAAATCAAGGAGATACAGTCTGATACTCCCCCCTCCAAAAGAGGCAACCCAGACACAAGATAGAGACAAACAGCAAGAGTGAAATATAATGGAGACACCAGGAAAGAGTACTAGATGAAGAAACCAGAAAAAACACGGACAGACAATAAATGGTACAATATGAGGGAGACACCAGGAAAGACAGACAGACAACAAATATTACAATATGGAGCCACCAAAGATACAGAAACGGACTCTTCAAACTCTAAAAATGCCCCTGGCAGTAAGTGAAACTTCAGCTGTATGGGCAATGTGCAGTTTATACAGTGAACAAAACAACCCTTCAGGTAGCACAACACAAACATACTTTACGTTCTTGCGCTCAAAACACTTGGGAGTGCAAATTCAAACTAAGTGATCTCAAGATGTGTTCCAAGTATTAAACGTTAATGACACAGTGACCTAAAAATGTTGTTTGATGCAACACACCAGAGACGCTACACAAGCATGTCTGATGCAGGTGTACATTAACGGGTCCTTAAACAAGCACTCAAATTTCAAAATGATTGACAAATTCACTTGCAAAACTATTGAACTGTATGCCAATGGATGGCTTTTGTTCAATAATATGGTTGTAAACCATTGTATTGTCTTATCAATGATTAACCCTTCTGCCCCAAGAACGTAATGCATTTTAGTTATATATTAAAAAACATTTGGGATTGTGCTTTAAAGCTTTCCAAAATAATTGACTTCTCATAGTACTGAAGTGTATATACACACACAGTATATACACGTGCCAAATCAAGCTGTCACACTGATGGACGTACACGCCCTTACAGCAAATAGGTTTAGGTCCATTTTGGGAATTTAAAAGATTCATGATATGTAGAATTCAGATGTACCTTATAGTGAAACAGTTATTGTCCCTCACAGAACAATCATCCTTAAACCCAGACACATTTATTTTATCCAAGGCAATATTGATAATATAAATGGGGAAAATCTCAAATTCTGATTGTAAAAAGTCTGGATTTGTGACAGCCTCAACTGTGTAGATAGACAAAGTCAAGAGATTAATAAACATGAAGAGCGTAGTTCATGAATATCTCAAACTTTAGAGATAAAAAATAAAGTTTGTTCGAGATGTGCGTTTTGGCTTAAAGTCCTTGTCGCTCAACATTTGCGCTTTATTTTATAATACATCCGACATAAGTGGAATTAGGAAGGGGAGTGTAGCAAGCGACAGAATTTCTCATGACCATTTATTTTTCCTGACTCAAGAAAGATTAAAGTTTAGTGCGATACCTGTAATGGGGCACAGAGTTAAAAATTTTAGGTTTATAAAAAAGCCACATTAGTTCACCCAAAAATGTAAATACTTCAACTCATCTCCTGGCATCCCAGATGCCTAGGACCTTTAGCAGAACACATGATTAAGAATTTCTCAGCTCTGTAGGTCCATACAATGAAAGGGGTGCTAACAGCCACTAAAGGGAACATGAAGTAAATCCAGATGACTCCTGGTCAAACAGATATCTTCTGAAGTGGTAGGATAGGTGGAGAGAAATTGATCAATAAAAGTCAGTTATCGAATTCTCCTCCCTGCCATGTAGAGGGCAATATGCACAGAGAGAGAGAAGCACCAAACAGGAGAAAGTGAAAGTAACTAAACATGCAATAATCAGTCTGATGGTACTTGGGATATCGAGAACAAGTGGGATCACATTTCCTACTCGAACCAGTTATACTACAAACTGAAGTACACCAGGAGTTAGTATAACTAGTCACATGAAATACATGAAGCCAGACAGAGTAAAGCAAAATGGCCAATATTGCCAGTTTTATTGAAAACCAGTCTTCTGCTGCCGTTGAACCACGATGGGACCAAAGGTGGCCTTTCCTTCCCACTGAGGACCTAGAAGAGAAAAACAAGTTAAGCAGCCCCTCTTTTAGAGACACCTTAGAAATGCATTCTACCAACCTCCATAGCCAGCAGGGGCACTTAAACTGTCTGATCCACACGTTGAGTCACAACAGCCACAAACTTGGTCATTGCCATCAGCAGCAAACCACCTGCAATTAAGAGGATCAGACACTGCACCTTCAGCTTAATCAACTCCACATGGCAAGAAGCTCACCCATTGGAATAGAAGGAACAAGACTTGTGCTGGGCATCAGTGGGGGTGGAAGCAAGAGTGGCCTTCAGAACGCATGTGATGTAGATCTGCAAAAGCAACAGAAGTTATAAAACTGGGAGAAGAAAAATATAAAACATCCAATTCCTACATACAGAGGGATTGTCTCCCTGCTGGAACAGGAATGCTTCGAGCTGGAACTGTAATTTGTCAGTCCGAGATTGAGGCAGGAAGTAGGAATTGGAACCTGTGGACTTGCCATCCACGAAGCACCTAAAGACAGATGGTGGCATTACCAAAAGCAATTAAGGATAGCATGTAGTCACCAAGACAAGCCACCGTGTTGCCAACATTTGTAGAGGTTAAACTGCATTAATTGGGCTTGTTTGGAGTCAGACAGATAAACACCTTTGCCTAAACACCCTTCCAAGACCTGGCAGCCAGGCATTACCTTCTAGAACTAACTGATGCAACTTTAATAAGAACTGATCTTACCCATGATTCTCAATAAAGGAATATCTCGGCTGAGCTTGCACGTCAGGCAATGGAGTGGCCACACAACGGTCCACAAGAACACGTAGAGGAACATGATTGAACAAAATCACAGAGGCTTCAAAATGAAGAAGGTCACCCAGGAAGTACAAGTTGGAAGGCCTCTGGAAGGACCAGTCATCTGCAAGAGAAGCCACATTTAGGATACAGCCAATGTCACAAAGCTGAATTTGGATGAAATACTAACCAGTCATGAGCTTCAAGGAGAAAACCAAGACTTCTTCCCCAGATGCCATTGAAGCAAAAGGGACCCATGCTGGCATCAAGACATTGCTGCTCACATTGTGAAACCTGAAGTTTAAGAGGCATTGCCATGTGGTTAAGGTGATAAGCTTGTGCAACATACAGTACGCTAAAAGTACAAACTTAAACTAGAGCATCCCCCCTCCCCTATTTGGAATGCCCAATCCTCATGGTGACTCCTCAATCCAGGTAGCACAAGATCCCAGTTGCCTCTGAAAGAGTTGGTCAATCCATGCACCTCATCTCGTGGCTTTAGCATGTTACCGGAAACATAGCGCATATGGAAGCCCACGCTATTCTCCACTGTATCGATGCAGAACTCAAAGCAATCCAAGGAGCGAGAAATCACATTATAGAAACAACGAGGAGGTTAACCGATGTGACTCTACCCTCCCTAGCAACCGGGCAAACTTGGTTACCTAGGAGACCGGTCGAGTCACTCAGCACACCCTGGATTCAAACTCGCAACTCCAGGTGTGGTAGTCAGCGCCAATGCCTGCGGAGTTACATTTCCTCATTCAAGAAGAATCTGTAGTTTGAAAAAAAATAAGAATAATCCAGGGATATTAACTATTATGGCTGCCAAATGATGTGGAGACATCAGCTAAAAGCCATGTCTACATGTAAAATGTCCCACTTAAAATAAACAAATTTACTTGAGACCAAGTGAACATTAACTTTATAAAAATGCAGGGGCTCAATGGAACTTCTCAGATCTTAAATATCTCCTTACAGTCAAGTTAGCTAGCTACCAATTAGCAGCTTGTGGAGTAGCCAAATATTTTAAGGGCAACTCAAATAGTAAGGCTAATTACAGTTAGCATGTAGGCTTCAATGTTAAATTGCAAGTAGCTTGACCAACTCTGCCAACAAATCAGACTTGCCTTGAAATTGCAATTTGTATCAAGGAACAAGTTTGATGCTCAAATGAAGCCGATTACAAGCTATAGTAATACATCCCTTAGAAGTCACCATGACCTGGAGATGAAAGCTACAAAATCACTTGCCTTGAATAATGGCACTGAATGCCAATGTTGGCACTATTAGCCCTGTGAATTGGAGTTCCAACATATGGCTCAGGGGTGTACGTAAGGGCAAAGGTGTAGACAAGCGCATCTTCAGTCATCTGTCAAAAAGGAGTGGGGTTACACAGACGTTCATACTCGACTACAGCAAACAAGAGTAATGTACGGGGTTCTCACCATCAGCACACTGTTGCAGTCCTGTAGCTCATATTCAAAGATGAGAACCTTAGATTCAGAGTCCTCACCAACTGCAGAACATCCTCCCAAAGTAAGGCCAGATGGCTGGATCAAGAGACCATTACCAAACAAGTCTCGCTTTGCTTCTATGAGGACCGCTCGCTCTCCACATTGAACAGCTACACTGCTAGGAGTAATAGGCTGCCTCAACTGAAAATCCACTGCCAAATCACTCAGTACTTCAGGAACAATGGGATATCTCCAGTCCAATGGCTTCACTGGACCTTGCATTAGCTGCTTGGACTGAACACCAAGAGGCTCTTGCACAAGTCCTCTGGAATCACCACTCAAAGCACCCTGATATGGAGCAGCTATCTGTTGATGTTTCCAAAGACCACGAGGTGAAAAGACAGGACCTCTGAATGAAGATGTCACAGAAGCCAGGTCTGATTTGGGATCTTTAAATCGTCCCAAATTGTTCCATGCACTGCACAGACCACAAACAGCACACACAAGAACCAAAATTGCACCTTGACTGCACTCCATTTTGGCAAACCTGCACACAATGCCTCAGTACACACTACTGATAGGTTGGGCCATTAAATACAGCTTTGAATTAAGGTGTCTCCTCCCCTTTCAGCTTAATTAATTAACTTAATTCTACTCTGGACCTGCAGATTTCAAGCGTTAACAAATGACAATATGGAAAGTCCATAGCCTATATCCCAATCAGGCTGGAGATGATGTTACATATATGCAGCTGGCCTGTGAACTGTTTGAGAACTTTATAATTTATGATGAGAGGCTTTATTTGGATTAAAATAGAAAGAGAATAAGCCGGTTAAACCATAACAATTAACATGAATCAGGGTGATACAACTGTCGGGAGCGTAGCAGTACACTAAGGTACTAAGTCAAAATCTCAAATCTCTCACAAAAATTCTTGTATTTTAATAAAATGTGTAATAATGATATGATGCAGTGGAATTGTACATTTGAAATGAATTATTTACATATTAAATGATCTACAAAAAAAATTATAATTACCACAATAGTGTTTGTTTTAACCCTCTGTGGCTCTTTGCGTATACATTTAAATGACAAGTAATACAAAATTGTTTAAAAGTCAAACACACAACATCTTGTTACCATATATTTTTGACATATAGCATTGTACTCTGGAGTACCAAGTTAACACCATGGCACATGTATATTTTTATCATTAAGTGTGATTCATGGTGTTGGGGATGGCATTAACCCCCTTAGATTTTCTCAAACTTTTAGCAGAGTGGCATCCAGGGGTGGATTATGACTGGCACTGGCCCCAGGGTGTTCTTTGAGCCCCCCCTCTCCTGTCCAATTGTCTTATAAAGTTGAGACGAGTCCTGACAAATGCAATTGAAATCGCTCTTCATTTGCATAAAGTTAAACATTTCTCAACTTTGTCACGTCGCTGGACACGCCCACATCCGGTCGCCATTGCTCGTGTTGCCGGAAGTCGCCAGCTCTCATTGAAAATGAATGGTATGAGGTCATTTTGTCGCTGCCAGTTTGAACACAGCTTTAGGGCTCAGCAGGACAACGGTTAAGTAAGCAATTCTTTGGGAGAACTCGAAACAGCTCTAACCTACTTACATTATATAAACCACCTAGCTAGAACATTGCTGGATAGTTTATGTACACACACAAGAAAGTTTCCTTTTAGTGACAAAATGTGTTCATGTAAACTTATGTATATTATTTTTAAAAGTAAGGCAAGGCAAGTTTATTTATATAGCACATTTCATACACAATGGTAATTCAAAGTGCTTTACATAGAAGAGATTAAATTAAGAATAAGAATAATTGAAACAGTTTAGAATATAAAATAAAATACAGTACAAACAGTCGGACACACAGTGGCACAGTGCTCAGTCAGTAAATGCACAGCTAAACAGATGTGTTTTGAGTCTGGATTTGAATGTGACTACTGTAGGAGCACATCTGATCTCTTCTGGAAGCTGGTTCCAGCTTCGGCTGGCATAATAGCTAAAAGCAGACTCTCCTTGCTTAGAGTGAACCCTTGGTATTTCTAGCTGATGTGATCCTAATGACCTGAGTGATCTGTTGGGTTTATATTCAGTGAGCGTATCTGCAATATATTGAGGTCCTAGCCCATTGAGTGATTTATATACCAGTAATAATACTTTAAAATCAATCCTAAATGTAACTGGGAGCCAGTGTAAAGACCTGAGGACAGGTGTGATATGTTCATATTTTCTGGTTCTGCTCAGAATCCTGGCAGCAACGTTCTGTATGAGCTGCAACTGTCTTATGGACTTTTTGGGAAGGCCAGTGAGGAGTCCATTACAATAATCCACCCTGCTGGTGATGAAAGCATGCACAAGTTTCTCTAGGTCTTGACTGGAAACAAAGCATCTAATTCTTGCAATATTTTTCAGATGATAGTATGCTGATTTAGTTATTGCTTTGACATGACTACTGAAACTAAGGTCTGACTCTAGAGACACACCAAGATTCCGGACTTGATTTTTAGTTGTTTGACCCCTAGCGTCAATGTATGCATTCACCTTGAGAACTTCATCTTTGTTTCCAAACGCAATGACTTCAGTTTTTCCTTTGTTTAACTGAAGAAAATGTTGGCACATCCAACTGTTTACTTCATCAATGCATTGGCACAGGGAGTCAACGGGGCTGTAATCGTTAGGTGATAGGGCTAAGTAGATCTGTGTGTCATATGCATAGCTGTGGTAAGCAATTTGGTTCTTTCTCATTATTTGGCTCATTGGGAGCATGTACAGGTTGAACAGGAGTGGCGCAAGAATTGAGCCTTGAGGGACTCCGCATGTCATGGACGTCCACTCAGACTTATGGTCTCCTATACTCACATAATAACCTCTCCCTTCTAAGTATGACCTGAACCATTTTAGGAACATCTCAGAAAGCCCCACCCAGTTTTCCAGCCTGTCAAGAAGTATGTTGTGATCAACAGTGTCAAATGCAGCACTGAGGTCGAGTAGTACCAGTACTGATAATTTGCCTGTATCAGTATTTAAGCGAATATCGTTTATTATCTTTATGAGCGCTGTCTCTGTGCTGTGATGCGATCGGAAACCAGATTGAAAATTGTCAAAGTATCCATTCGAGTTCAAGAATTTGTTCAGCTGATTGAAGACAACATTTTCAATGATCTTGCCTATGAAAGGAAGATTTGAGATCGGTCTATAGTTGCTTAATATGGTCTTATCCAGATTGCTCTTTTTCAAGAAGGGCTTGACAACTGCAGATTTCAAGGAGTTTGGAAAACTCCCAGAGAGAATTGAGGAGTTTATCACTTCTAGGAGATCTGCTTCTAAACAGTTGAACACACTTTTGAAAAAAGATGCGGGAAGTGCATCAAGGGCGCAGGTTGATGTTTTAAGGTGCTGTACGGTTTCTTCCAAAATGTTGCCATCAATTTCTTTGAAATCAGACATAGTAACTATTTCTCAGGTTGTGGTTTGATTTGTCTGACCCCAGCACAACTCAAGGATGTGCTGATCACCTTTCTGATATTATTGATTTTTTTCAGAGAAGAAAGAAGCAAACTCACTGCACTTGCTGTCTGAGAGCATTTCACTGGGAATCTGGCTTGGGGGATTTGTCAGTCTCTCTACAGTCGCAAAAAGAGTGCAGTGTTTAAGTTGCTGTTTATAATATGGAAGTGGAAGTGTTAGAAGACTAGTTTAGAGCATGGAGACATTGTAGAAAAGATGCAAGCTGCAAATGTGAGCGAGATTCAGGAGAGGCAAGATTACCTGTCGCAGTGGCAGTCACTGCGCGTTTAGGGAAACAGGGTGTACACTATCGTTGCCATGATGAGACAGAGTCAAGTAACAACCAGGGTAACTTTTGCAAGATCATGAACCTCCTTGTAATTTTGGAGGAATGGATCAAATTGTGCAAGGCTCCTAACAGCAAATTCTTTTGTCTCCAGTCTCTCAAAATGAGATGATCCAAAGCTGCTCCCAAGAGGTCACAGCGACAATTGTTAAAAAACTTAAAGCAGCTCAAATGTTTTCTGTAATGGCAGATGAAGCCAGAGATATGGATAGTGAACAGCTTGCAGTATGTGTGCAATACGTTTCACCTGATGGCACATTAAAGGAACGTTTCCTTGGACTCAACAAGTTGAGAGGGTTTGATGCAGAGCTCATCAGTGAAGCAATAGAGCAAATGTTGGTGTCAAATGGCCTTGAGAACCTGCAGTGTGTGGCTCAAGCTTATGCTGGCCCATCAGTTACGAGTGGTCTAGTTGGTGGCGTACAGGCTCGCTTCCGTGCCAAGCACCCAGGAACAATATATGTCCACTGCACATGAACTTAATCTGGTTTTATGTTACATCTGCAAAGCAGTCACAGAAGCCAGTGAATTCTTTGACACATTAGAGTGTGTACTCTTTATCCAGCGTATCTCTTGCCAACCATAATAAGTTAATTCATGTACAGAAACCACTTGGTTTGCTTTCTAAGACCAGATGGTCATGTCAGCTGTTCTGTAGATGCCATGCTGAATAATTTCTCAGCTGTCAGAGTGCCTCGAGAATATTTCAACACCAATGGCAATAGGACTCAGGGCAAAGCTGTGCAAGCTTCCTGCAGTCTATATGTTGCTAATGTTCCAGAGCATGCTTTCCACCACATCTGAATTGCACAAATATCTTCAAGGTGATACTGTGGAGTTGGCACAAGCCGTTGAGTTCTGAGAAGCTGTCTATGATACACTTGCACCAAAGCATATTGACAATATGGCTGGAGACCTGTACCACAAAGGAAAAACAATATGTGAGGCCAATCACATCCAGGAGCCATCTGATGGTCCAAGACACAAACAGAAGAGGATGGATGACTATGTATTAGAATCATCTTGCAGCCAAAGCACTGAGCTCAGTAGTGCAGAAAATCTGAAAAGGAAATAATTTTTTCCTTGCCTTGATAGAATGCTTAAAGAGCTTGTCCAGCGGTTCTCTGGTGTGGGAGCTAATCTCATGAAAGGTATACAGACCTGCCACCCAGGCTCAGCCAAATTCCTCTCTGAAGAGTTTATAGCAAATGTAGCATACACTTCACATTACAGCTAAGATCAGAGGAAATACTTGCAGCCAAACAGTACTTAGCTAGGAAAGAGGAAAGTGCGACCCTTGACATGCTCAGTGTATACAGGCTGCCCGACTCTGACATTTTCCCCACCTCAAAACCTGTTTTTCAGTTGGCATGAAGCATTCCTGCGAGCAGTTGCAGCTGTAAGCAATCCTTCAAATCCCTCCAATGTCTACATACATGGTTAAGGTGCACTATGGACCAGGATAGAATTCAACTGGCAGTTCTGTCCATTGAAAAAGATTCTGTAGTTGACTTGGAGCATGGTGTGGTCATTGACAGATTTGCCAAACTCAAATCAAGGAGATACAGTCTGATACTCCTCCCTCCAAGAGGCAACCCAGACACAAGACAGAGACTAACAGCAAGAGTGAAATATAAGACACCAGGAAAGACAGACAATAAATAGTACAAGATGGAGACACCAAAGATACAGAAACTGCAGTTGTATGGGCAATGTGCAGTTTATACGATGAACAAAACCCTCCAGCAGGTAGCACAACACAAACATACGTTACGTTCTTGTATTCAAAACACTTGGGAGTGCAAATTCGAACAAAGGGATCTCAAGGTGTTCCAAGTATTAAATATCATTTAATGACACCGTGACCTTTGATGCAATACACGCAAGACACTACTCAAGCACGTCTGACACAGGTGTACATTAACGGGTCCTTAAACTTGACATTCAATTGCAAAATGGATTGCTGTGAACTGTATGCCAATGAATGGCTTGTTGAATATGGTTGTAAACAATATTGAGTTGTCTTAATGATTAACTCTTCTGCCCCAAGAAAGTAATGCATTTTAGTTATATATCAAGAAAGGTTGGATTGTGCTCTTACAAACCTCTCAAAATAGTTTACTTTTTTCTCTTAAGTAAATATATATGCCAAATCAAGCTGTCGCACTGATTAAGCACACAGATCTTACAGCAAATATGTTTAGGTCCATTTTTGGAATAAAAGTTTGAAACTGATTGTCCCTCACAGAATCATGCTTTTTATTTCACCATTTAACCAAGTCACAATTATTTTATCATAGGCAATATTGATTTTAAAATTAAGTTGGGGGGCAGAAATCTCAAGAGTATATTCACAAATTCTGATTGTCAAAAGTAGGTCTTCACAATATAAATGGTGTGTAGACAGAGTCAATATATTTAAGATTATGAAGAACTTCATGAACACCTGAAACTCATTACAATCAGAGAAACCGGTTCGAGGTTTGTGCGTTTTGACAACTCATTGTCGCTAAACATTTGTGCATTCTATTTCAGAACACAGCCAACATTAAGTGGAATTAGGCAGAAAGATAAAGTGTAGCTTAAACCGCATTTCATAATTTATTTTTCCTGACTCACTTAAGCAAATGAGGGTGTTATTTATATAGCAAATGAGGGAGAATTAAGACAGTTATCAAATTTTCCTCCCTGCCCAGTAGAGGGCAATATGCACAGAGAAAAGCGCCAAAAACAGGAGAAAGTGAAAGTAACTAAACATGGCATAATCAATCTGATGTTACATGGGATATCAACAACAAGTGGGATCACACTTCCTACACGAACCAGTTATACTACAAACTGAAGTACACCAGGAGTTAGTATAACTAGTCACATGAAATACATGAAGCCAGACAGAGTAAAGCAAAATAGCCAATATTGCCAGTTTTATTGAAAACCAGTCTTCTGCTGCCGTTGAACCACGATGGGACCAAAGGTGGCCTTTCCTTCCCACTGAGGACCTAGAAGAGAAAACCAAGTTAAGCAGCCCCTCTTTTAGAGACACCTTAGAAATGCATTCTACCAACCTCCATAGCCAGCAGGGGCACTTAAACTGTCTGATCCACACGTTGAGTCACAACAGCCACAAACTTGGTCATTGCCATCAGCAGCAAACCACCTGCAATTAAGAGGATCAGACACTGCACCTTCAGCTTAATCAACTCCACATGGCAAGAAGCTCACCCATTGGAATAGAAGGAACAAGACTTGTGCTGGGCATCAGTGGGTGTGGAGGCAAGAATGGCCTTCAGAATGCATGTGATGTAGATCTGCAAAAGCAACAGAAGTTATAAAACTGGAAGAAAAATATATAAAACATTATCCAATTCCTACATACAGAGGGATTGTCTCCCTGCTGGAACAGGAATGCTTCGAGCTGGAACTGTAATTTGTCAGTCCGAGATTGAGGCAGGAAGTAGGAATTGGAACCTGTAGACTTGCCATCCACGAAGCACCTAAAGAGACGATGGCATTACCAAAAGCAATTAAGGATAGCATGTAGTCCACAAGACAAGCCACCCGGTTGACAAACGTTGTAGAGGTTAAACTGCATTAATTGGGCTTGTTTGGAGTCAGACAGAAAACCAACACCTTTGCCTAACAACGTAAACATCCTTCCGAGACCTGGCAGCCAGGCATTACCTTCTAGAACTAACGGATGTAACTTTAAGAACTGATCTTACCCATGATTCTCAATAAAGGAATATCTCGGCTGAGCTTGCACATCAGGCAATTGAGTGGCCACACAACTGTCCACAAGAACACGTAGAGGAACATGATTGAACAAAATCACAGAGGCTTCAAAATGAAGAAGGTCACCCAGGAAGTACAAGTTGGAAGGCCTCTGGAAGGACCAGTCATCTGCAAGAGAAGCCACATTTAGGATACAGCCAATGTCACAAAGCTGAATTTGGATGAAATACTAACCAGTCATGAGCTTCAAGGAGAAAACCAAGACTTCTTGCCCAGATGCCATTGAAGCAAAAGGGACCCATGCTGGCATCAAGACATTGCTGCTCACATTGTGAAACCTGAGGTTTAAGAGGCATTGCCATGTGGTTAAGGTGATAAGCTTGTGCAACATACGCTAAAAGTACAAACTTAAGAGCACCCCCCCCTATTTGGAATGCCCAATCCTCATGGGGACTCCTCAACCCTTGTAGCAGAAGATCCCAGTCGCCTCAAACTGTTGGTCAATACATGCACCTTATCGCGTGGCTTTAGCACATTACTGGAGACATGCGCATATGGGAGGCCCACGCTATTCTCCGCAGTTTAGATGCAGAACTTGCTCCGTGGGTTGCTTTGATAAGCACACATTATAGAAATAACGAGGAGGTTAACCCATGTGACTCTACCCTCCCTAGCAACCAGGAAAATTGATTGCCTAGGAGACCGGTCGAGTCACTCAGCACACCCTGGATTCGAACGCAACTACAGGTGTGGTAGTCAGAGTCAATGCCTGCAGAGATCTCATTCAAGTGGAATCTGTACTTTAGAAAAAAAAGGATATTAACTAAGATGGCTGCAAAATGGTGGAGTTGTCAGCTAAAAGTAGCCATGCCTACATGTAAAATTTAAAGAAATTTACCTGAGCCCCTGCATTTTTATAAAGGAAGTTAAATGTTCACTTTGTCTCAATGAAACTTAAATGTAAAGTTATCTACCAATTAGCAGCTAGTGGAGTAGCCAAATATTTTAAGGGCAACTCAAATAGTAAGGCTAATTACAGTTAGCATGTTGGCTTCAATGTTAAGTTGCAAGTAGCTTGACCAACTCTGCCAACAAATGAACAGACTTGCCTTGAAATTGCAATTTGTATCAAGGAACAAGTTTGATGCTCAAATGAAGCCGATTACAAGCTACAGTAACACCCCTTAGAAGTCACCATGACCTGGAGATGAGAGCTACAAAATCACTTGCCTTGAATAATGGCACTGAATGCCAATGTTGGCACTATTAGCCCTGTGAATTGGAGTTCCAACATATGGCTCAGGGGTGTACGTAAGGGAAAATGTGTAGACAAGCGCATCTTCAGTCATCTGTAAAAAAGGAGTGGGGTTACACAGAAGTTCATACTCGACTACAGCAAACAAGAGTAATGTACGGAGTTCTCACCATCAGCACACTGTTGCAGTCCTGTAGCTCATACTCAAAGATGAGAACCTTAGATTCAGAGTCCTCACCAACTGCAGAACATCCTCCCAAAGTAAGGCCAGATGGCTGGATCAAGAGACCATTACCAAACAAGTCTCGCTTTGCTTCTATGAGGACCGCTCGCTCTCCACATTGAACAGCTACACTGCTAGGAGTAATAGGCTGCCTCAACTGAAAATCCACTGCCAAATCACTCAGTACTTCAGGAACAATGGGATATCTCCAGTCCAATGGCTTCACTGGACCTTGCATTAGCTGCTTGGACTGAACACCAAGAGGCTCTTGCACAAGTCCTCTGGAATCACCACCCAAAGCACCCTGATATGGAGCAGCTATCTGTTGAGGATTCCAAAGACCAGCAGTTGAAGAGACAGGACCTCTGAATGAAGAAGCCAGGTCTGATTTGGGATCTTTAAATCGTCCAAATCGTTCCAAATTGTTCCATGCACTGCACAGACCAAAAACAGCACACACAAGAACCACAATTGCACCTTGACTGAGCTCCATTTTGTCAAACCTGCAGACCATGCCTCAGTACACACCACTGATAGGTTGGGCTATTAAATACAGCTTTGAATTAAGGTGTCTCCTCCCCTTTCAGCTCAATTAATTAACTAAATTATACTCTGGACCTGCAGAGTTCAAGCATTAACAAACGACAATATGGAAAGACCGTAGCCTATATCCCAATCAGGCTGGAGATGATGTTACATATATGCATCTGGACTGTGAACTGTTTGAGAACTTTATAATTTAAGATGAGAGGATTTATTTTTATTAAACTAGATAGAGAATAAGCAGGTGAAACCATAACGTTTAACATGAATAAAGGTGATGAAAACATGTGGAGCGTAGCAGTACAGAAACAGTCTCTACTTGGTAAGGTACTAAGTCATAAATCTCAAAATTCTTGTATTTTTAAATAAAATGTGTAATAAAATTATGATGCAGTGGAACTGTACATTTGAAATTAATTATTTACATATTAAATGATCTGCAACAAAAAAATATAATTCCCAGAATAGTGTCAGTTTTAACCCACTTTGGCATACATTTAAATTACAATTAATACAAAACATTTTACAATTTTGTTTTTTTTTTGTTACATATATTTTTTGACATATAGCATTGTATTCTTTTAAGTGTCTTGGAGTACCATTAGGCTCAAGTGTTAGGTTAGGGAGGTGTGTTTAAATATATATTAGGGCTGTCGATTTAACACGTTAATTCAGTGCGATTAATTTTATTAAACATAACACGTTAAAACAAAATTACGCAATCTATCGCAATGCTCCCGGACAATAATAAGGAAAAGTCCTGACAAATGCAAGCGAAAATCGCTCTTCATTTGCATAAAGTTAAACATTTATCAACTTTGCGTCACTGGACACACCCACATCCGGTCACCAACGTCGCTCGTGTTGCCGGAAGTCGCCAGTTCTTGTTGAAAATTAATGGTATGAGGTAGTTTTGTCGCTGTCAGTGTGAAAGAAGCTTTAGGGCTCAGCAGACAACGGTTAAGTAAGCAATTCTTTGGGAGAACACGAAACAACTCAATTAACTTAAATTATATAACCCACCTCGCTAGAACATTGCTGGTTAGATTATGTACACACACAAACACACACACACACGACAAGAAAGGTGTTTAAATCTAAAACGGTTTCCTTTTAGTGACAAAATATGTAAACCTATGTATATTATTTTTAAAAGTGTAGTATTCTTTGTTTATCATTAAAACTGGAACTACCGGAATTCAGTATCTACTAGATTCTAAACTCTATAATCTCAGTCTCAATTGAAAAAAAATTACCCAAATAAGAGATTTCATTCAGTTCGGACACTTCTAGTCCATTCAACCATTGTACTGATCAGCCCATTTAATCTAACAATTTATATTTGTGAGCAAATTAGCGATAGCGCTCGAGACCGTTGGCAACGTTTGTCTCGGTCAAAGAATAACCGTTGCTAAGCAACCATCAACCGCGGGAATGATTAACGTTAGCAGTCCTGTGCGGTCAATATGACGGTGTCTAGTAGTTATAGGTTTAATTGAACAATTTTCTTCATCTTTTGTGTAATTTACATAAATAAAAAAAAAAACTTTATTATTGAAAATAGACACTTTTAGAATAAGTCAGGTACCTGCAGGATTGCATTTTTAGTCAACGAAGTCATTACTAAAAAAATATCTTCATAATATGCAAAAGCATACAAATTTTACTTTGCTTCCTAGGCTCTGCATTTAACTTTAATTTAAAGCAGCAGCAGAATAAATGATTCAGTATAAGGGTTTTCCTGGCTCATATTAGGTGGTAAAATCCTGATCATGTGCACACATACATTAGTACCATGCCTTCCACTGGCTGAAGCAAACACTTACAAGCAACATATTTTAGATGATTGAAGAAAATGACAATTAGCCATTTATAGCATATTTGTAGTGAAGACGCCGGCACAGAAGTGTTAAGATCAGTAAGCAGCTTTATTAACAATAAAAACAGTAAAACAAAGTAGCAAAAAAAAGGGTAAACTAAAGGCAGGCAAGAGTTTGGTACACAAGGTTACAGCATTGAATGTGAGAGAACTGGTTATGTACATAGAGTTAATATGAAGCAGGTGGGAGAGAAATCAAATAGAGAGGAGGATTGTGGGAAATGTAGTTCGTGAGGAGTTAGTACTCAGTAGATGGTGACCTCTTGTGGTGTTCAGGAGAGATTGCAGGTGCAACGATATTGAATTAAAAAAGCTAGCCTGATCAACATTAAATTAAATACAGCATAACAGCTAATGTGTTCATTTATAGTTAACAAACAGCAAACATGATTAAGCAGAAAGTGCATCCTGTTTGATTTCTTTATTTTACAAAATCAAAGTTTTGCTGTTATTGTGAGTGTACACAAATTAAAGTAAACCCTTTATAGTTTTGAACGATGTCATACTCTTATCTGTATGACCAAAAATTACAGAGTATTTTAATTTGATATTATCTGTGGAAAAGTCAGGTGATCGCACCTCCGGTGACCACAGAGGATTGACTTGTTATAAATATATTAAAAAAAACAGCTCAAACAGGAGGAATTCAAATATTGAATTTTCAGAATCAGAATCAGCTTTATTGCCAAGTATGCTTACACATACAAGGAATTTGTCTTGGTGACAGGAGCTTCCAGTGTACAACAATACTAAAAACAGCAGCACGACATAGGTAATTAAAACAAAAAACAAAAAGAATACAAAATAAATAATTATACATATACGTACATACACTCACCTTCATACATACCCACATGTAGTGCAAATCTATTACAATCTGTTATATAGAGAACAAAAAACTGTATATTATGTACAGAGCAATGTAAGTAATGGAAGAAGTGGATATGTTGGATAATATAAATAGAATTAGACTGTGTATTGCACATAATTATTGCTCAATGGGGCAATTTAATTGTTCATTAGATGGATGATCTGAGGGAAAAAACTGTTCCTGTGTCTGACGGTTCTGGTGTTCAGAGCTCTGAAGTGCCGGCCAGAAGGCAACAGTTCAGAAAGGTAGTGGGCAGGGTCAGTGGGGTCCAGAGTGATTTTACCAGCCTTTTTCTTCACTCTGGAAGTGTATAGTTCTTGAAGGGGGGGCAGGGGGCAACCAATAATCCTCTCAGCAGACCGAACTGTCCTTTGTCGTCTTCTGATGTCTGATTTCGTAGCTGCACCAAACCAGACAGTTATTGAAGTACAGAGGACAGACTCAATGACTGCTGTGTAGAACTGTTTCAGCAGCACCTGTGGCAGGTTGAACTTCCTCAGCTGGCGAAGGAAGTACAACCTCTGCTGGGCCTTTTTCACAATGGAGTCGATGTGTATCTCCCACTTCAGGTCTTGTGAGATGGTAGTGCCCAGGAACCTGCCACAGTGCTGTTTAGAATGGTGAGGGGGGACAATGTTGGGGTGTTCCTCCTAAAGTCCACAATCATCTCCACCATTTTGACCGTGTTTAGCTCCAGGTTGTTTTGACTACACCACACAGCCAGCCGTTCAACCTCCTTTCTATATGCAGACTCATCATCATCTCGTATGAGGCAGATGACAGTGGTGTCATCAGAAAACTTCAGGAGCTTGACAGAGGGGTCCTTGGTGGTGCAGTCATTGGTGTACAGGGAGAAGAGTAGTGGGGAGAGCACACATCCCTGGGGGGCACCAGTGCTGATGGTACAGGTGGTGGAAGTGAATTTTCCCTGCCTCACAAGCTGCTGCCTCTCCGTTAGAAAGCTGGTAATCCACTGACAGGTAGAGGTGGGAACAGGGAGTTGGTTTAACTTAGTCCGGAGTATATCTGGGATGATTGTGTTGAAAGCCGAGCTGAAGTCCACAAAAAGGATCCTTACGTATGTCCCCGGTCTGTCCAGATGTTGTAGGATGTGATTCAATCCCATGTTGTCTGCATCATCCACAGACCTGTTTGCTCGATAAGCAAATTGAAGGGGGTCCAGAAAGGGTCCAGTGATGTCCTTCAGGTGGGCCAACACCAGTCTCTCAAATGACTTCATGACCACAGATGTCAGGGCGACAGGTCTGTAGTCATTAAGTCCTGTGATTTTAGGTTTCTTAGGGACAGGGATAATAACGGAGTGTTTGAAGCAGCATGGGACTTCACACTGCACCAGTGATCTATTGAAGATCTGAGTGAAGATGGGGGCCAGTTGGTTAGCACAGGAACGAAGGCTCGCTGGCGAGATGCCATCTGGGCCTGGAGCCTTCCTTGACCTTTGCTTCCGAAAGACAGGGCATACATCGTCTTCACAGATCTTGAGTGCAGGTAGTGTAGCAGGAGGGGGGTTGCAGGAGGTGTTAATGGTTGTGTGAAATGAAGGTCCAAGTGCGTGTGGGGTGTGAAATTGGGCCTTTCAAATCTGCAGTAGAACACATTCAGGTCGTCAGCCAGTCGTTGGTCCGCCACAGGGTTGGGGGTAGGAGTCCTGTAATTAGTAAGTTGTTTCAGGCCACTCCACACTGATGCAGGGTCGTTAGCTGAAAACTTGTTTTTCAGCTTATCAGAGTAGCTTCTTTTAGCCACTCTGATTCCCCTATTCAGTGTGTTCCTGGCCCGATTATACAAGACTCTATCCCCACCCCTGTAAGCCTCCTCTTTGGCATGGCGAAGCTGTCTGAGTTTTCCTGTGAACCATGGTTTATCATAGTTGAATGATAAAAATGTCCTAGTAGGGATGCACATATCCTCACAGAAACTGATGTATGATGTAACAGTATTTGTGAGCTCGTCCAGGTCTGTAGCTGCAGCTTCAAAAACAGTCCAATCAGTGCAGTCAGAGCAGGCTTGTAGTTCCAGCTCTGCTTCAATAGTCAATCTCCTTACAGTCCTTACAACTGGCTTTGTTGATTTTAATTTCTGCCTGTAGGACGGGAGAAGATGAACCAGACAGTGATCAGAGAGTCCCAAAGCTGCACGTGGGACAGAGCGATATGCATCCTTTAATGTAGTATAGCAGTGATCCAATATATTCCTGTCTCTGGTGGGGCATGTAATGTGCTTTCTGTATTTCGGCAGTTCACGTGTGAGATTTGTTTTTTTAAAGTCCCCAAGAATAATAATAACTGAGTTCGGGTATTGTTGTTCTGTGTCTGAGATTTGATCAGCCAGCTGTTGCAGCGCTATGTTCCCAGACGCGTTTGGAGGAATGTAAACACTCACTAGAATAAACGAAGAAAACTCCCGAGGCGAGTAGAACAGCTTACAGTTAATAAGACTTAATGGAGGCTTAATGAAGATAAGCTTGCTCTATGGAGATTTTTTTTCAGTGGTTAATTTCACAGCAGTGGCAAACAATGTTGAAGTTTAGGGCAAACATTATCCTTACCTGACTGTCACAAATGAAGGCTGGTCAGGTAGACTTCGATGTTGTGTGGAGGCTATGACAAAGAATGTCGGGGGTAGGGTCTTGTGTGGTCCCGCAGAATTACAACTTAATGCAGATGTCTGGCACACTTTTAAGTGAGAATTGATGCCAAAGGCCAAATTTAAATAAAAACTGAAATATAACAAAAAAAATAAGAAATTACTTGCTAAAAGGGCACTTATATAGTGAAAGAGGGTGAGTGCTTGAGCACAACTTGGGGTCTATCTTGTGCATGTGACTGCTTGCCTGAGATTCATCGACAGTCGGAAGCAGCACGAAATTTGATGGAGGTGGTCGCCTCATATTTCTCTATGATTCTCTATAGGAGTATAGTACCTACTGACATATTGCATCTTTACTTTGCTACTTTGCAGATGAGACAAGAGTGAGGGCAGATTAGATCAGCAGCAGGCAGGGGAACTGGTTGAACCATTAGTGATTTAGGAGACCCAGACACAGGCCCTAAACATGTAAAGCTACCTCAATATCCCCTCGAAAGTTTTGGATTGCAAAAAAGGTCCTTTCATCACAAGTGGTTTTAAATTTTTGATTAGCTTGAACACTCTGTTGAGAGAAGTGCAGTTTTCTGTTTTTCCTGTAGAATCTAATGAAAACAACACAGCAGAAACAACCAGGATGCATTAATTAGCTTAGGGTACAGAAATTGGAAGAGAGCTCTGGAATCATTCCATGTACATGAGAAAACTGCAATCCACAAAGCCACAATTATGTCTTGGAAGATTTATAAGACTAGTCTAGAGTATGGAGACATTGCAGAAAAAGATTCAGGAGAGGCAAGAGTACCTCCGTTGCATAGTGGCAGTTACTGCACTTTTAAGGAAACAGGGTGTACCCTTTCGTTGCCAAGATGAGACAGAGTCAAGTAACAACCAGGGTAACTTTTGCAAGATCATGAACCTCCTTGCACAATTTAATCCATTCCTCCAAAATTACAAGGCTAAGATGATCCAAAGCTGCTCCCAAGAGGTCACAGCAACAATTGTTTAAGAAGTTATAGCAGCTCAAATGTTTTCTGTAATGGCAGATGAGACCAACAAGCTGAGAGGGTTTGATGCAGAGTCCATCACTGAATGCTGGTGTCAAATGGCCGTGAGAACTTGCAGTATATGGCTCAAGCTTATGCTGGCTCGTCAGTTATGAGCGGTGTAGTTGGAAGCACCCAGAAGCAATATATGTCCACTGCACATGTACTTAACCTGGTTTTATGTTACATCTGCAAAGCAGTCACAGAAGCCAGTGAATTCTTTGACACATTAGAGTGGGTGTACTCTTTATCCAGCATGTCTCTTGCCAACCATAATAAGTTTATTCATGTACAGAAACAACTTGGTTTGCAGAAAAGTGAGCTCGTTCAGCTTTCTAAGATCAGATGGTCATGTCAGCTGGGTTCTGTTGATGTCATGCTGAATAATTTCTCAGCTGTCTAAGAGACCCTCAAGAATATTTCACCACCAATGGCAATAGGACTCAGGGCAAAGCTGTGCAGGTTTCCTGCAGTCTATATGTTGCTAATGTTCCAGAGCATGCTTTCAAACACATCTGAATTGCACAAATATCTTCAAGGTGAGATTGTGGACTTGGCACAAGCAGTTGAGTTCAAAGAAGCCTTCTATGATACATTTGCAGCAAAGCGCACTGACAATATGGCTGGAGACCTGTACCACAAAGCAAAAACAATATGTGAGTCCAATCACATCCAGGTGCCATCTGATGGTCCAAGACACAAACAGAAGAGGATGGATGACTATGTGTTAGAATCATCTTGTGGCCAAAGCACTGAGCTCAGTAGTGCAGAAAATCTGAAAAGGGAATTGTTTTTTCCTTGTCTTGATAGAATGCTTGAAGAGCTTGACCAGCAGTTCTCTGATGTGGGAGATAATCTTACATTTATGCATTTGGCAGACACTTTTATCCAAAGCGACTTACAGTGCAATTATTACAGGGACAATCCCCCCAGAGCAACCTGGAGATAAGTGCCTTGCTCAAGGACACAATGGTGGTGGCTGTGGGGATCAAACCAATGACCTTCTGATTAACAGTTGAAAGGTACCCAGGCTCGGCCACATTCCTCTTGGAAGAGTTTATAGCAAATGTAGCCATACACTACACATTACAGCTAAGATCATAGGAAATACTTGTAGCCAAACAATACTTAGCTAGGAAAAAGGAGGAAGGTGCAACCCTTGACATGCTAGGTGTATACAGGCTGCTCAACTCTGACATGTTCCCCATTTAAAACCTGTTCCTCAGGTGGCACAAAGCATTCCTGTGAGCAGTTCCCTCTGAGGTCTACATACATGGCTAAGGAGCACTATGGACCAGGATAGACTTAATCACCTGGCAGTTCTGTCTATTGAAATATATGCTGTAGTTGACAGAGCATGGTGTGGTTATTGATAGATTTGCCAAACTCAAATCAAGAAGATACAGTCTGATAATACCCCCTCCAAAAGAGGCAACCCAGACACAAGACAGAGACTAACAGCAAGAGTGAAATATAATGGAAACACCAGGAAAGAGTACTAGATGAATAAACCAGAAAAAGCACAGACAGACAATAAATAGTACAATATGAGGGAGATACCAGGAACGACAGACAAATATTACAATATGGAGCCACCAAAGATACAGACTCTTCAAACACTAAAAATGCCCCTGGCAGTAAGTGAAACTTCAGCTGTATGGGCAATGTGTGGTTTATACAGTGAACAAAACCCTTCAGGTAGCACAACAAATATACGTTACGTTCAAAACACTTGGGAGTGCAAATTCGAACTAAGGGATCTCAAGATGTGTTCCAAGTATTAAACATTGACAATTTTATGTTTGATGCAACACACCAGAGACGCTACACAAACATGTCTGACGCAGGAGTACATTAACGAGTTCTTAAACAAGCCCTCGTAATAAATCTCAAACTGATTGACAAATTCACTTGCAAAATGGATTGCTGTGAACTGTATGCCAATGGATGGCTTTTGTTCAATAATATGGTTGTAAACTATATATATTGTATTGGCTTATCAATAATGAACTCTTCTGCCCCAAGAATGTAATGCATTAGTGATATTTTAAGAAACACTTTTAGGATTGTGCCTTTACAAACTTTTCCAAAACAAATTGGCTTGTCTCAGTACTGAAGTATATATATATTTATGCCAAATCAAACGGATTTGTGCATTTTGGCTGGACTTTGAAAACTCATTGTCACGCCACATTTGTGCTTTCTATTTTATAATACAGCTAACAGTGGAATTTGACAGGAAGAGTAGTGTAGCTCAAGCGACAGAATTTATTATGACCATTTATTTTTCCCGGACTAAAGCAAAGCAAAAAAAAAAAACGAAGTTTACAGTGAGGTACCTGTAACGGAGCAATTTCTGGAGTTTTAAAAAAGCTATTAATTTTATAAAAACAGTAACAAGTTCACCCAAAAAAATTCATTCGTCAACTCATCCTCCTGGCATCCTAGATGTGTAGGAATTTTAGCAGAACACATGATTAAGAATTTCTCAGTTCTGTAGGTCCATATAATGCAAGGGGTGCCAACAGCCACTAAAGGGAACATGGAAGTAATCCAGATGACCCCTGGTCAAACAGATATCTTCTGAAGTGGTAGGATAGGTGGAGAAACAGATCAATAAAAGTCTGTTATCAAATTCTCCTCCCTGCCCTGTAGAGGGCAATAGGCACAGAGAGAAGCACCAAACAGGAGAAAGTGAAAGTAACCAAACATTGCATAATCAGCCTGATGGTACGTGGGATATCGAGAACAAGTGGGATCACATTTCCTACTCGAACCAGTTATACTACAAACTGAAGTACACCAGGAGTTAGTATAACTAGTCACATGAAATACATGAAGCCAGACAGAGTAAAGCAAAATGGCCAATATTGCCAGTTTTATTGAAAACCAGTCTTCTGCTGCCGTTGAACCACGATGGGACCAAAGGTGGCCTTTCCTTCCCACTGAGGACCTAGAAGAGAAAAACAAGTTAAGCAGCCCCTCTTTTAGAGACACCTTAGAAATGCATTCTACCAACCTCCATAGCCAGCAGGGGCACTTAAACTGTCTGATCCACACGTTGAGTCACAACAGCCACAAACTTGGTCATTGCCATCAGCAGCAAACCACCTGCAATTAAGAGGATCAGACACTGCACCTTCAGCTTAATCAAAACTCCACATGGCAAGAAGCTTACCCATTGGAATAGAAGGAACAAGACTTGCGCTGGGCATCAGTGGGGGTGGAGGCAAGAGTGGCCTTCAGAACACATGTGATGTAGATCTGCAAAAGCAACAGTTATAAAACTGGAAGAAAAATATATAAAACATTATCCAATTCCTACATACAGAGGGATTGTCTCCCTGCTGGAACAGGAAGGCTTCGAGCTGGAACTGTAATTTGTCAGTCCGAGATTGAGGCAGGAAGTAGGAACTGGAACCTGTGGACTTGCCATCCACGAAGCACCTAAAGACAGATGGTGGCATTACCAAAAGCAATTAAGGATAGCATGTGGTCACCAAGACAAGCCACCTGGTTGCCAACATTTGTAGAGGTTAAACTGCATTAATTGGGCTTGTTTGGAGTCAGACAGTTATCCAACACCTTTGCCTAAACACCCTTCCAAGACCTGGCAGCCAGGCATTACCTTCTAGAACTAACTGATGCAACTTTAATAAGAACTGATCTTACCCATGATTCTCAATAAAGGAATATCTCAGCTGAGCTTGCACATCAGGCAATGGAGTGGCCACACAACGGTCCACAAGAACACGTAGAGGAACATGATTGAACAAAATCACAGAGGCTTCAAAATGAAGAAGGTCACCCAGGAAGTACAAGTTGGAAGGCCTCTGGAAGGACCAGTCATCTGCAAGAGAAGCCACATTTAGGATACAGCCAATGTCACAAAGCTGAATTTGGATGAAATACTAACCAGTCATGAGCTTCAAGGAGAAAACCAAGACTTCTTCCCCAGATGCCATTGAAGCAAAAGGGACCCATGCTGGCATCAAGACATTGCTGCTCACATTGTGAAACCTGAAGTTTAAGAGGCATTGCCATGTGGTTAAGGTGATAAGCTTGTACAAAATACAGTACGCTAAAAGTACAAACTTAAGCTAGAGCATCCCCTCTCCCCTATTTGGAATGCCCAATCCTCATGGTGACCCAATCCAGGTAGCACAAGATCCCAGTTGCCTCTGAAATAGTTGGTCAATCCATGCACCTTACCGGAGACATAGCGCATATGGAAGCCCACGCTATTCTCTGCTGTATCGATGCAGAACTCAAAGCAATCCAAGGAGTGAGAAAAAAAATTATAGAAACAACGAGGAGGTTAACCAATGTGACTCTACCCTCCCTAGTAACCGGGCAAACTTGGTTACCTAGGAGACCAGTCGAGTCACTCAGCACACCCTGGATTCAAACTCGCAACTCCAGGTGTGGTAGTCAGCGCCAATGCCTGCGGAGTTACATTTCCTCATTCAAGAAGAATCTGTACTTCGAAAAAAGAAAAAAAGCCAAGGATATTAACTAATATGGCTGCCAAATTGTGTGGAGACATCAGCTAAAAGCCATGTCTACATGGAAAATGACCCACTTAAAATAAATTTACTTGAGCCCCTGCATTTTTATAAAGTTAATGTTCACTTGGTCTCAATGGAACTTCTCAGATCTTAAAATATCTCCTTACAGTCAAGTTAGCTAGCTACCAATTAGCAGCTTGTGGAGTAGCCAAATATTTTAAGGGCAACTCAAATAGTAAGGCTAATTACAGTTAGCATGTAGGCTTCAATGTTAAATTGCAAGTAGCTTGACCAACTCTGCCAACAAATCAGACTCGCCTTGAAATTGCAATTTGTATCAAGGAACACGTTTTGCAAAGTTTGATGCTCAAATGAAGCCCGATTACAAGCTATAGTAACACATCCCTTAGAAGTCACCATGACCTGGAGATGAAAGCTACAAAATCACTTGCCTTGAATAATGGCACTGAATGCCAATGTTGGCACTATTAGCCCTGTGAATTGGAGTTCCAACATATGGCTCAGGGGTGTACATAAGGGCAAAGGTGTAGACAAGCGCATCTTCAGTCATCTGTAAAAAGGAGTGGGGTTACAACGACGTTCAAACTCGACAACAGCAAACAAGAGTAATGTACAGGTTCTCACCATCAGCACACTGTTGCAGTCCTGTAGCTCATATTCAAAGATGAGAACCTTAGATTCAGAGTCCTCACCAACTGCAGAGCATCCTCCCAAAGTAAGGCCAGAAGGCTGAATCAAGAGACCATTACCAAACAAGTCCCGCTTTGCTTCTATCAGTACCGCTCGCTCTCCACATTGAACAGCTACACCGCTAGGAGTAATAGGCTGCCTCAACTGAAAATCCACTGCCAACTCGCTCAGTACTTCAGGAACAATGGGATATCTCCAGTCCAATGGCTTCACTGGACCTTGCATTAGCTGCTTGGACTGAACACCAAGAGGCTCTTGCACAAGTCCTCTGGAATCACCACTCAAAGCACCCTGATATGGAGCAGCTGTCTGTTGATGTTTCCAAAGACCATTAGGTGAAGAGACAGGACCTCTGAATGAAGAAGCCAGGTCTGATTTGGGATCTTTAAATCGTCCCAAATTGTTCCATGCACTGCACAGACCAAAAACAGCACAGACAAGAACCACAATTGCACCTTGACTGAGCTCCATTTTGTCAAACCTGCAGACAATGCCTAAGTACACACTACTGATAGGTTGTGCCATTAAATACAGCTTTGAATTAAGGTGTCTGCTCCCCTTTCAGCTTAATTAATTAAATTAATTCTACTCTGGACCTGCAGAGTTCAAGCGTTAACAAATGACAATATGGAACGGCCGTATCCTATATCCCAATCAGGCTGGAGATGATGTTACATATATGCAGCTGGCCTGTGAACTGTTTGAGAACTTTATAATTTAAGATGAGAGGATTTATTTTTATTAAAATAGATAGAGAATAAGCAGGTGAAACCATAACGATTAACATGAATAAAGGTGATGAATATGTGTGGAGCAGAAACAGTACAGAAACAGTCTCTACTTGGTCAGGTACTAAGTCATAAATCTCAAAATTCTTGTATTTTTAATAAAAAATACTCAAAGGCCAAATTTAAATAAAAACTAAAATATAAATAAAAAAAAATAAGAAATTACTTGCAAAAAGGGCACTTATCTAGTGAAAGAGGGCGGGAGCTTGAGCACCACTTGGGGTCTATCTTGTGCATGTGACTGCTTGCCTGAGATTCATCGACAGTCGGAAGCAGAACGAAATTTCATGGAGGTGGCCGCCTCATATTTCTCTATGATTTCCTATATGAGTATAGTACTGTTAGATAATTTTGCCATCCAATGTATTTTGTTTATTTTGTTGATCTGCAATCCCCGTCTCGATACGGCTCAGCTGAGGGAAGAAATAAATGACACAGACACCCAATGGTATCAAATCCTTCTTTCAAGTTTATTTGTTCAACATTCTGTTATATGGTCCAGAAAAAACACATTCCACTGGACCCCCACCAATGAAATAGTTCTTTACCTTATATGGGTGTGACATACATGTTTGAGCTACGTGTGAAACGTGAGAGTAGAGAGAAAAAACACATTCCTAAAGAACACATCCTTTGAACAAGGAGCAGCTTTGCTTTGTGATGACACAGCAAGCTATATCACCAAGAGAAGTGGTTGAGAAGCCTTAATTATTCCACAATGCACACTTTGATCATGAAAGGATCACGTAGCCTTCTCAACCAACTTCAGTATTAGGTATTAGATTAGATTAGATTCAACTTTATTGTCATTACACAAGTACGGGTACAAGGCAACGAAATGCAGTTTGGGTCTAACCAGAAGTGCAATAAATACTATTAGTACAAATTAAGTTGGACAAAAACTATCCGAGTAAAAGTGCAGTGGAAAGTAATTGCATATTACAGTTAAAGTACGGTTTTGCAAATGTATATGTAAACAATTGGTACTGTAAATAAACAGTCAGCAGTGCAAATGATATTACCGGTCAGATAAGTAGTGCAAGATGCATATGTAAACAGTTGTTACTATAATATAGTCAGCAGTGCAAATGAACATTATAGCAGTGCAAATAACAAAGTGTATGAGGTATGAGGAGGGAGAGGAGAGTTTATCAGTATATGAGGGGAGTGGGATCAGTGAGGGTTAGAGTTCAGTAAAGAGACAGCTCTGGGGAAAAAGCTGTTCTTTAGTCTGCTGGTCCTGGTCTGGAGGCACCTGAAACGCCTGCCAGAGGGCAGGAGAGAAAACAGTCTGTGGGCTGGGTGAGAGGAGTCCTTAAGGATGCTGCGAGCTCGGTGCAGACAGCGTTTCCTCTGGATGTGCTCGATGGCAGGTAGTTGAGTCCCAGTGATGCGCTGGGCAGTTTTCACCACCGCTGCAGTGCCTTGCGTTCTGCAACAGAACAGCTCCCATACCACACTGTAGCACAGTTGGTCAGGATGCTTTCTATTGCACAGCGATAGAAGTTCACCAGGATAGTCGAGGAAGCTGATTCTTCCTCAGTGTCCTCAGGAAGAAGAGGCGCTGGTGAGCCTTCTTGACCAGGCAGGAGGTGTTGGTTGTCCAGGACATGTCCGCCGAGATGTGGGTTCCCAAGAACTTGAAACTAGAGACACGCTCAACAGCCATTCCATTGATGTGGATGGTGTCGTGTATGCCTCTTGGCTCTTTTCTGAAGTCCACGATGAGCTCCTTCGTTTTGGTGGTGTTGAGGAGCTGGTTATTTTCAGTGCACCATGTGGCCAGGTGCTTGATCTCCTCCCTATAGGCAGTCTCATCGTTGTTGCTGATGAGACCAATCACCGTAGTGTCGTCCGCAAACTTGATGATGGAATTAGATTCGTACACAGGTTTGCAGTCGGAGGTGAAGAGGGAGTAGAGAACGGGCTTAGCACACAGCCCTGTGGTACACCAGTGTTGAGTGTGATGGACGTGGAGCAGGTGAAGCCAGATCGAACATTCTGGGGTCTGTTGGTCAAAAAGTCTAAAATCCAGTTGCACATGGAGGTGTTGATGCCCAGGTCTCCAAGTTTGGCTATTAGCTTAGTTGGGATGACAGTATTGAATGCTGAGCTGAAGTCAACAAACAGCATGCGTGCATAGGTGTTCTTTTGTCCAGATGTGTGAGCACAGAGTGCAGTGCCATGGAAACTGCATCCTCTGTGCTCCTATTGCTACGGTAGGCAAACTGATGTGAGTCCAATGTGGATGGTAGAGAGTCTTTTAGGTGTGCCAGGACCAGCCGCTCAAAGCACTTCATTACGATGGGTGTGAGTGCTACAGGGCGGTAGTCGTTAAGGCACTTCGGGCTGGAGTGTTTTGGCACTGGCACAATGGAAGTGCATTTAAAGCATGTTGGTACAGCTGCTTGGGCAAGAGACAGGTTGAAAATGTCTGTAAAAACCCCAGCGAGCTGCTCCGCACATGCTCTGAGTACGCGACCAGGGATGTTGTCTGGTCCTGCAGCCTTGTGCACGCTGATCCTGCTCAGTGCATTGCAGACATCTGTAGACGAGAGTGTGATTGGCGGGTGGTCTGCTGAGGATTTGAGCTTGGTGGCAGAATCTCTGATGCCTCTTTCAAAGCGAGCATAAAAGTCATTTAGCTCGTTCAGGAAGTTGGCATCAGTGGCTGCGGGGGTGGAGTGAGTTGGTTTGTAGTCACTGATGGCCTGAATGCCCTGCCACATACGTCGAGGGTCAGTGTTGGAAAAGTGTATACACATAGGTATACACACATAATGGGCATGGCGATATTATGCCTGTTTATCATCACATTCAACTTTTGCATTAGTAATTGTTGCAAATTGGGCCAAATAACCCGGGACCCTGTACACAGGATAAGCGGTTGACGATGGATGGATGGATGGATGGATGGGCCAAATAATAACATAAGTAGAATGCATATGGCAATCGATATAATGGAAGACATCCAGGGTGCGAACCACCCAAACACACTGAAAAATGTCCCCATATTCCCTGATGTTATCAGCTAATTCTTTATTCAACTTATCCATTACCTTTCATACCTTCATGAATTCACCATCATCATCAATGTGACCCAGGATGTATGTATAGCATTTGTCACCAAATATTTTACATATTCCTCCTCCATCTTTAGCCAAGAATTAATCCAAACATTTAATACCTCTTGGCTGTTCAACACTGTCTAGATATACTTCAGGGTCACTTGAGGCATCACCTTCTATGTACCTTAGTTTCCAGGTGTTTACTCGTACCTTCATAACAGAAACATCTTCCTGTAAAATTATCCATCCATCCATCCATCAATCCATCTTCAACCGCTTATCCAAAGTCGGGTCGCGGGGGCAGCTGCTCCAGCAGGGGGCCCCAAACTTCCCTATCCCAAGCCACATTAACCAGCTCTGACTGGGGGACCCCAAGGTGTAACCACGCCAGTGTGGAGATGTAATCTCTCCACCTAATCCTGGGTCTTCCCCGAGGCCTCCTCCCAGCTGGACGTGCCTGAAACACCTCCCTAGGGAGGCGACCAGGGGGCATCCTTATCAGATGCCCGAACCACCTCAACTGACTCCTTTCGACGCAAAGGAGCAGTGGCTCTACTCCGAACTCCTCACGGATGACTGAGCTCCTCACCTTATCTCTAAGGGAGAAGCCCGCCACCCTTCTGAGGAAGCCCATTTCGGCCACTTGTACTCACGACCTAGTTCTTTCGGTCATGACCCAGCCTTCATGACCATAGGTGAGGTTAGGAACAAAAATTTACCGGAAGATCGAGAGCTTTGCCTTCCGGCTCAGCTCTCTTTTCGTGACAACGGTGCGATAGAGCGAGTGCAATACCGCCCCCGCTACCCGATTCTCCGGCCAACCTCCCGCTCCATTGTTCCCTCACTCGTGAACAAGACCCTGAGGTACTTGAACTCCTTCACTTGGGGCAATACCTCCTTCCCTACCTGGAGTACGCACTCCATCTGTTTCCTGCTGAGAACCATGGCCTCAGATTTAGAGTTGCTAATCCTCATCCCAGCCGCTTTCCCCTCGACTGCCAAGCGATCTAGTGAGAGCTGAAGGTCACGGACCGATGATGACATGAAGACAACATCATCTGCAAAAAGCAGCGATGAGAGCCCCAGCCCACCGAACCGCACACCTTCCCCACCCCGACTATGCCTCAATATCCTGTCCATGAATATCACAAACAGGATTGGTGACAAAGCGCAGCCTTGGCGGAGACCAACCCCCACATGGAATGAACTCGACTTCGTGCCGAGGACCCAGACACAGCTCTCGCTTTGGACGTACAGGGATTGGATCGCCCTAAGAAGGGACCCCCATAAAAAAAATGACCATAAAACATAAACCATCATACATTATTTCTGGGAATTGGAATTACACTTGTGACTCCTTGCTGTTGTGTTGATACTGAACGGTCATAGGCAAGCACGACTGCCTGCAATATGCAGAGTGTCAGTAGGAATGTTTTCATGTTGACTGTTCCGGGTCCCTCCTCAGGCCCTCCTAATTCGCAGATTCCCGGTTGGGCACTGGCGCTGCGTGTTCAGCTCCTCCAGTGCTTTCACCATTCACCTTGAATCAGTAAGGTCCTCCTCTGAAGCAAGCTTCATGCGGCTTGCGTGGATCCACTGTGGTTAAAGGTGAGTTAGCACGCCCGTTCTGGTCACCAGCAGTACAGTAGTTGGGCCAACTTTGGTTCACCTAACTTTGCTGGTTTCAGACACTTCACTAGAACCTGCTGATTTGGAACAAATGAGTAGGGCTTTCTGCAGGCAGAGGGAGAGCGAGAGAGATATCATAATTTATGCCATTTAATATTTAATGAGGGAATCCACATATTCTGCAATCACAACCTCCGTGTCACCTGTGGAGAGAAAGCCAGCGCGGCCTTTGACCCAAGGGGTCGGGAAAGGCTAACCCATTAGTATTTCAAATGGAAAGATTAACAACAGAGGATGGTGACATTCTGAGCTCAGTCAGCCAAATCTCTGTATTATTTATTTTGCCAAATTTTCACCATTTTATCATTTTACCTCACACACAGGAAAGCTTCTGTCCGTTTAGAATGGCAGTTCCGAGTGTGGTAATGAGTCGTGCTTCGTAGGCTTGTGTCTGTTGTTCTGTGCGCATATTAGACATGAGTCCAGGATACATTTTATTGCATTTTGTACCCATTTATGCAATAAATTTCACTTAATTTGAGGCCCAATGTTGTCAGATTCAGATGGATTTACCTGTAACAATTTAGTGTCATTGTCTTTTACCAATGTTGATTGTATCATGGAAAAAGTCTCTTCAGCTTGATTCAGCACTGGGCTTAGCATAACTTCCCTTGCAGCCCACTTTGCTACCTCATCAGCATACTTCGAGTCTGTGTATATATCGATTGATTTAACTTTAGCCAAATAGCATGCTCTGATCAACACAAACAACTCAGAAGCTTGTGCAGATTTATATGTGTTAGATAATTTAGTCATCCATCCATCCATCCATCCATCGTCAACCGCTTATCCTGTGTACAGGGTCGTGGGGGGCTGGAGCCTATCCCAGCTAACATTGGGCGAAAGGCGGGGGACACCCTGGACAGGTCGCCAGTCCATCGCAGGGCCACATATAGACAGACATACACTCACACTCACCTCCACATCCACATCCACGGCAATTTTTTTTGGAGACACCAATTAACCTAGCCTGCATGTCTTTTGGATGGTGGGAGGAAGCCGGAGTACCCGGAGAGAACCCACGCAGACACGGGGAGAACATGCAAACTCCACACAGAAAGGCCGGGGCAACCAGGGTTTGAACCCACGACCTTCTTGCTGCAATTTATTTAATTTATTTTGTTGATCTGCAATCCCATCTCGATACGGCTCAGCTGAGGGAAGAAAGAAATGACACAGACACTCAATGGTATCAAATCCCTCTTCAACGTTTATTGTTCAGCATTCGGTTATATGGTCCAGAAAAACCACATTCCACTGGACCCCCACCAATGAAACAGTTCTTTACCTTATATGGGGATGACATGCATGTTTGAGCTACATGTGAAACGTGAGAGTAGAGAGAAAAAAAACACATTCCTTAGAACATCTTCAGAACAGGGAGCAGCTGCAGCTACCCCAACAAAAGAAGTTTAAAAGAGGCCTTCATTATTCCACATTACATCTCCAGAGAAGTTGTTGAGAAGCATTAATTATTCCACAATATGGGTGTGAATAATCTTCAATAATTCGATTCGGGAGTTCCGTTACAGCATAACCAAACCAGTATACGGAATCATTTGGCTTGGAACAGCACCCATCAACGTACCAATGGTTCCCCTCCTCCAGGGCGGATGATGAAACATCCGGCCTGCATAAAGTATATGTTTTCAGGTGATCGAAGCATTCATGTGTGTCGTTGGAAAATTCACCTTGAGGCAGCAATTTGTGTAATGATAATGTCGGGCCGTGTACAGTGGAAGTTGGTTTAATGGTCAGATTAGCAGTAGCCAATAAAATACCTTCATACCCCGATCAATGTTGTGCTGTCATGTGCATGATTGTTCTTGCCTGGTGAGAGGTGTGCACAACTAATGGATGTGAGAGAACAATACGTTCTGCATGTTGTACCATCAATGCCTCAGCAGTCACTGCTCACAAACATGCAGGGAGGCCTTTGGCAACTGCCTCTAAAATTTTGACAAGTACGCCACTGGTCTATATGTTCCTCAATGGGACTGAGCGAGGATCGCTGCTGCTGTGCCTGTCGCCTCGTGCACGTACAGATGAAAGGGCTCATCATGATTTGGTAGTAATGTCCATTTCAGCAGTCCACTTGATAGGTTCCTCAGCCCTTCAGAGTGTTGCTTCTCTCAGGATATTGTCATATAACGAGCAGTTTGGCACCCATGCTCGACAATAGTTCACTAAGCCCAAGAAATTTTGCATTTGAGCCTTTGTTTTAGGGTGTTGGAAGGTATTAATCATCTTCACTCTGTCTGTGGAGAGACGTACTGTTCCTTTTTGTAGTTTATGACCCAGATTGATAGTTCAGTTTCACCCATTGCATTTTTTCTTTTGATGTCTTGAAGCCAGCCTTCACTAATATATTGCACACTGTAGTTGAAGTGGCTGTGCATGACTTGATGTCCGGGCCAGAAAGCAGGATGTCGTCAGCATACTGCAATAGACAGGTGGCAGCTTGGTGTCCTTCAAAGTAGCGTGCAATACAGCAGAGAACACAGCAGGCGAGTCTCTAAATTCTGTTACTATACCATATGTGAATGTGGCTGTGTAATTGGCATAACAGACACTGAAGAATACAGAACACAAATTAATAATAGTAAAATGAGTGTGGTCTGCTGGAATTTAGTTAATAGTAGTGCACATCCAGCACCACTGGTGACAATGGCATTCATTTTTTTCAACTCTTGCGTTAATCGCCATGTATTATTAGCTTTCTTCATAGGATTAATTGGTGATTTATTTGATGAGTGAATGTGTTTCAAAATACCTTGTTACAGGCAATGCTGTATTATTGGGCCAATGCCTGGTTCTTTTTCTTTGGAAAGTGGATACTGTTTGCAGTATACTGGTAGGTTAGAGCAGAGTTTGGCAACATAGGTCTTACATCAATAAGGCCCGCCTCATCTTTGTGGGCGGCCCATAGTGCTGGGTCTACGTTGAGCATTTCCTGTTTTGCGTGTTGTCAGACGTTGAGCTACAAACTTCTCCGTAATGTCCTGTATATACGGACTGAAAATATACTGAGGGAAACAGCAATTGTAATGAGTTAGAATCAAAAGTTATTTTTCCCAATTTTATGCATCGGATCACAGACCAGTAGGCAGAACGGAGAGTCAGGCAGAATCATGCATTTTAAACATGTTTGTGATATCTGGAGATGTTACGAGTAATTTTGGTGTCATATTACACTTCACAGGAATGCCATTAATTCCCACAAAGTTCAGAGTGTGTCCCGTAATAGAGCCCTCATAGCAATGCGCTGTTAATGAACTTTTAAATGCGCCAGTTTCGATGATAAAGGTATGCAGTTTATAAATGGTAATTCTCCGCATATAGCTCTGACAATGTTATTGAAACGATTTTATATCCATTTGGGCACTTGATAAAAGGAAATGCAGATGTTTTATTTTTGCTTGTATCTTTCTTTGAATCTGAATCGAATACGTCCGAGGCTGCAGCGAATGAGTTACCCTTTAAATTGTGTTAAATCGGGATACAACATTGCGCATGGTGTCTTTGGGGAGATAGGGGTTAAAGCTTTGTACACTACAATATCATATTTAGGCGGCTTGTTTTGAAACAGAGACTGCTGCATGCATTTGATTAGTCTCTTTTTGTTCAGGGCCTTTGTCCCAGCATGGTTTTATTTTCTTCCACACCTCGTATGACTCTTTTATGTATATATAATCCCACTGGGGGTCCTTTCACCCTTTTTAACCATAGATTTGGATTTACTCATGAATTGATCTAATTACGTTTTTTCCTTTTTTTTTTCTTCTTCCTTTTTTCTTTCTCCTTTCTCTGACCACCCAGCCAAATTGCTGAAATATGGCTCAGTATTATAATCTTGTTTATTGCAAAACATCTATTGTTTTGGATTTTCTTCGATAGAGGACGGCTTATTTCCTGTCCCATAATGTCACCCTTTTAATAATACTACAATAAAAATCCCGATCGACACGGTTCATGCAGAACAATAATGCAGATCAAATTCTGTCCGTCTTTTCCTTAGGACAATTTCCGTCCTCATCCTATTCATACCAGAATAAGGACATCCTTTAAACTACTGCTGCGGTCGTGGGGTTTTCCCTATTTTATAATAGAGCAAAACTCTCCTTCCTATTTCATAATAGGGCAAAATCATCTCTTTGAAGAGGCCCCCGAGCAGAGTTATTAACGGAGTTAATATCGAGCCAAAACTAAGTTTTATTCAATTTCTCATCAGACAGGAATACTTGATACTTAAATCAGTCTGACCTGTCTGGAGAAATCCCGACGAGCCCCCAAACTGTTAGATAATTTTGTCATCCAATGTATTTTGTTGATCTGCAATCCCCGTCTCGATACGGCTCAGCTGAGGGAAGAAATAAATGACACAGACACCCAATGGTATCAAATCCTTCTTTCAAGTTTATTTGTTCAACATTCTGTTATATGGTCCAGAAAAACCACATTCCACTGGACCCCCACCAATGAAATAGTTCTTTACCTTATAAGGGGGTGACATACATGTTTGAGCTATGTGTGAAACGTGAGAGTAGAGAGAAAAAACACATTCCTAAAGAACACATCCTTTAAACAAGGAGCAGCTTTGCTTTGTGATGACACAGCAAGCTACATCACCCAGATAAGTTGTTGAGAAGCCTTAATTATTCCACAAGTACCTACTGACATATTGCATCTTTACTTTGCTACTTTGCAGATGAGACAAAAGTGAGGACAGATTAGAGCACCAGCAGGCAGGGGGTACAGGTCGAACCATTAGTGCTTTAGGAGACCCGGACACAGGCCCTAAACATGTAAAGCTACCTCAATATCCCCTCAAACGTTTTGGATTGCAGAAAAGGGCCTTTCAACACAAGTGGTTTGAAATCTTTGATTAGCTTGAATACTCTGTTGAGAGAAGTGCACACATTGGAAGAGAGCTCTGGAATCATTCCATGTACATGAGAAAACTGCAATCCACAAAGCCACAATTATGTCTTGGAAGTGTTATAAGACTAGTCTAGAGCATGGAGACAAAATGCAAGCTGCAAATGTGAGCGAGATTCAGGAGAGACAAGAGTACCTCCGTTGCATAGTGGCAGTTACTGAACTTTTAAGGAAACAGGGTGTACCCTTTCATTGCCATGATGAGACAGAGTCAAGTAACAACCAGGGTAACTTTTGCAAGCTCATGAACCTCCTTGCACAATTTGATCCATTCCTCCAAAATTACAAGGCTAAGATGATCCAAAGCTGCTCCCAAGAGGTCACAGCAGTAATTGTTTAAGAAGTTATAGCAGCTCAAATGTTTTCTGTAATGGCAGATGAGGCCACAGATAGGCATAATGAACAGCTTGCGGCATGTGTGATATGTTTCACCTGATGGCACATTAAAGGAACATTCTAGGACTCAACAAGTTGAGAGGGTTTGATGCAGAGTCCATCACTGAAGCAATAGAGCAAATGCTGGTGTCAAATGGCCTTGAGAACCTGCAGTGTGTGGCTCAAGCTTATGCTGGCGCGTCAGTTATGAGTGGTGTAGTTGGAAGCACCCAGAAGCAATATATGTCCACTGCACATGAACTTAACCTGGTTTTATGTTACATCTGCAAAGCAGTCACAGAAGCCAGTGAATTCTTTGACACATTAGAGTGTGTGTACTCTTTATCCAGCATGTCTCTTGCCAACCATAATAAGTTCGTTCATGTACAGAAACAACTTGGTTTGCAGAAAAGTGAGCTCGTTCAGCTTTCTAAGACCAGATGGTCATGTCAGCTGGGTTCTGTTGATGTCATGCTGAATAATTTCTCAGCTGTCTAAGAGACCCTCGAGAATATTTCACCACCAATGGCAATAGGACTCAGGGCAAAGCTGTGCAGGTTTCCTGCAGTCTATATGTTGCTAATGTTCCAGAGCATGCTTTCAAACACATCTGAACTGCACAAATATCTTCAAGGTGAGATTGTGGACTTGGCACAAGCAGTTGAGTTCAAAGAAGCCTTCTATGATACACTTGCAGCAAAGCACACTGACAGTATGGCTGGAGACCTGTACCACAAAGCAAAAACAATATGTGAGTCCAATCACATCCAGGTGCCATCTGATGGTCCAAGACACAAACAGAAGAGGATGGATGACTATGTATTAGAATCATCTTGCAGCCAAAGCACTGAGCTCAGTAGTGCAGAAAATCTGAAAAGGTAATTGTTTTTTCCTTGCCTTGATAGAATGCTTTAAGAGCTTGACCAGTAGTTCTCTGGTGTGGGAGATAATCTTACATTTACATTTATGCATTTGGCAGATGCTTTTATCCAAAGTGATTTACAGTGCACTTATTACAGGGACAATCCCCCCAGAGCAACCTGGAGATAAGTGCCTTGCTCAAGGACACAATGGTGGTGGCTGTGGGGATCAAACCAATGACCTTCTGATTAACAGTTGTAATCTCATGAAAAGTATCCAGGCCTGCCAAATTCCTCTCTGAAGAGTTTATAGCAAATGTAGCCATACAATACCCATTACAGCTAAGATCAGAGGAAATACTTTTAGCCAAACAATACTTAGCTAGGAAAAAGGAGGAAGGTGCAACCCTTGACATGCTAGGTGTATACAGGCTGCTCGACTCTGACATGTTCCTCATTTAAAACCTGTTCCTTAGGTGGCACGAAGCATTCCTGTGAGCAGTTCCCTCCGATGTCTACATACATGGTTAAGGTGCACTATGGACCAGTATAGACTTAATCACCTGGCAGTTCTGTCCATTGAAAAACATGCTGTAGTTGACAGAGCATGGTGTGGTTATTATAGATTTGCCAAACTCAAATCAAGAAGATACAGTCTGATACTCCCCCCTCCAAAAGAGGCAACCCAGACACAAGACAGAGACTAACAGCAAGAGTGAAATATAATGGAGACACCAAGAAAGAGTACTAGAAGAAACCAGAAAAAGCACACAGACAATAAATAGTACAATATGAGGGAGATACCAGGAACGACAGACAAATATTACAATATGGAGCCACCAAAGATACAGACTCTTCAAACACTAAAAATGCCCCTGGCAGTAAGTGAAACTTCAGCTGTATGGGCAATGTGTGGTTTATACAGTGAACAAAACAACCCTTCAGGTAGCACAAAAAACATACGTTACGTTCAAAACATTTGGGAGTGTAAACTCAAACTAAGAGATCTCAGGATATTTTCTAAGTATTAAACATTGACAAAATGTTATTTTTGATGCAACACAAGCATGTCTGACGCAGGAGTACATTAACGGGTCCTTAAACAAGCCCTCGTAAATTTCAAACTGATTGACAAATTCACTTGCGAAATGGATTGCTGTGAACTGTATGCCAATGGATGGCGTTTGTTCAATAATATGGTTGTAAACTATAGTATTGGCTTATCAATAATTAACTCTTCTGCCCCAGAATGTAATGCATTAGTGATATTTTAAGAAACACTTTTATGATTGTGCCTTTACAAACTTTTCCAAAACAAATTGACTTGTCTCAGTACTGAAGTATATATATATATATATATATTTATGCCAAATCAAACTGTGATGTGCATTTTGGCTGGACTTTGAAAACTCATTGTCGCTCCACATTTGTGCTTTCTATTTTATTATACAGCCAACATAGTGGAATTTGTCAGGAAGAGAAGTGTAGCTCAAGCGACAGCATTTCTTTAATGACCATTTATTTTTCCCGGACTCAAGAATAGCAAAAATCGAAGTTTACAGTGAGGTACCTGTAACGAAGCAATTTCTGGAGTTTCAAAAAGCTAATAACTTTATAAAAACAGTAACAAAGTTCACCCAAAAATTTTAATTCATCAACTCATCCTCCTGGCATCCTAGAGGTGTAGGAATTTTAGCAGAACACATGATTAAGAATTTCTCAGTTCTGTAGGTCCATATAATGCAAGGGGTGCCAACAGCCACTAAAGGGAACATGGAAGTAATCCAGATGACTCCTGGTCAAACAGATATCTTCTGAAGTGGTAGGATAGGTGGAGAGAAACGGATCAATGAAAGTCCGTTACCAAATTCTCCTCCCTGCCCTGTAGAGGGCAATATGCACAGAGAGAAGCACCAAACAGGAGAAAGTGAAAGTAACTAAACATGGCATAATCAGCCTGATGGTAAGTGGGATATCGAGAACAAGTAGGATCACATTTCCTACTCGAACCAGTTATACTACAAACTGAAGTACACCAGGAGTTAGTATAACTAGTCACATGAAATACATGAAGCCAGACAGAGTAAAGCAAAATGGCCAATATTGCCAGTTTTATTGAAAACCAGTCTTCTGCTGCCGTTGAACCACGATGGGACCAAAGGTGGCCTTTCCTTCCCACTGAGGACCTAGAAGAGAAAAACAAGTTAAGCAGCCCCTCTTTTAGAGACACCTTAGAAATGCATTCTACCAACCTCCATAGCCAGCAGGGGCACTTAAACTGCCTGATCCACACGTTGAGTCACAACAGCCACAAACTTGGTCATTGCCATCAGCAGCAAACCACCTGCAATTAAGAGGATCAGACACTGCACCTTCAGCTTAATCAAAACTCCACATGGCAAGAAGCTTACCCATTGGAATAGAAGGAACAAGACTTGCGCTGGGCATCAGTGGGGGTGGAGGCAAGAGTGGCCTTCAGAACGCATGTGATGTAGATCTGCAAAAGCAACAGAAGTTATAAAACTGGGAGAAAAAAAGAAAAAATATAATTATCCAATTCCTACATACAGAGGGATTGTCTCCCTGCTGGAACAGGAAGGCTTCGAGCTGGAACTGTAACTTGTCGGTCTGAGATTGAGGCAGGAAGTAGGAATTGGAACCTGTAGACTTGCCATCCACGAAGCACCTAGACACAGATGGTGGCATTACCAAAAGCAATTAAGGATAGCATGTGGTCACCAAGACAAGCCACCTGGTTGCCAACATTTGTAGAGGTTAAACTGCATTAATTGGGCTTGTTTGGAGTCAGACAGTTATCCAACACCTTCACCTAAACACCCTTCCAAGACCTGGCAGCCAGGCATTACCTTCTAGAACTAACTGATGCAACTTTAATAAGAACTGATCTTACCCATGATTCTCAATAAAGGAATATCTCGGCTGAGCTTGCACATCAGGCAATGGAGTGGCTACACAACGGTCCACAAGAACACGTAGAGGAACATGATTGAACAAAATCACAGAGGCTTCAAAATGAAGGTGGTCACCCAGAAAGTACAAGTTGGAAGGCCTCTGGAAGGACCAGTCATCTGCAAGAGAAGCCACATTTAGGATACAGCCAATGTCACAAAGCTGAATTTGGATGAAATACTAACCAGTCATGAGCTTCAAGGAGAAAACCAAGACTTCTTCCCCAGATGCCATTGAAGCAAAAGGGACCCATGCTGGCATCAAGACATTGCTGCTCACATTGTGAAACCTGAAGTTAGAGGCATTGCCATGTGGTTAAGGTGAGAAGCTTGTGCAAAACAGTACGCTAAAAGTACAAACTCAAGCTAGAGCATCCCCCCCCCCCTCCCCTATTTGGAATGCCCAATCCTCATGGTGACTCCTCAATCCAGGTAGCACAAGATCCCAGTTGCCTCTGAAATGGTTGGTCAATCCATGCACCTCATCTCGTGGCTTTAGCATGTTACCGGAGACATAGCGCATATGGAAGCCCACGCTATTCTCTGCTGTATCGATGCAGAACTCAAAGCAATCCAAGGAGCGAGAAATCACACTATAGAAACAAGGAGGTTAACCAATGTGCCTCTACCCTCCCTAGCAACCGGGCAAACTTGGTTACCTAGGAGACTGGTCGAGTCACTCAGCACACCCTGGATTCGAACTCGCAACTCCAGGTGTGGTAGTCAGCGCCAATGCCTGCAGAGTTACATTTCCTCATTCAAGAAGAATCTGTACTTCAAAAAAATAAATAATCCAAGGATATTAACTAATATGGCTGCCAAATGGTGTGGAGATGTCAGCTAAAAGCCATGTCTACATGGAAAATGTACCACTTAAAATAAGCAAATTTACTTGAGCCCCTGCATTTTTATAAAGTTAATGTTCACTTTGTCTCAATGGAACTTCTCAGATCTTAAAATATCTCCTTACAGTCAAGTTAGCTAGCTACCGATTAGCAGCTTGTGGAGTAGCCAAATATTTTAAGGGCAACTCAAACAGTAAGGCTAATTACAGTTAGCATGTAGGCTCCAATGTTACATTGCAAGTAGCTTGACCAACTCTGCCAACAAATGAACAGACTCACCTTGAAGTTGCAATTGTAATCAAGGAACAAGTTTGCTCAAATGAAGCCGATTACAAGCTATAGTAACACATCCCTTAGAAGTCACCATGACCTGGAGATGAAAGATACAAAGTCACTTGCCTTGAATAATGGCACTGAATGCCAATGTTGGCACTATTAGCCCTGTGAATTGGAGTTCCAACATATGGCTCAGGGGTGTACGTAAGGGCAAAGGTGTAGACAAGTGCATCTTCAGTCATCTGTAAAAAAGGAGTGGGGTTACACAGTCGTTCATACTCGACTACAGCAAACAAGAGTAATGTACGGGGTTCTCACCATCAGCACACTGTTGCAGTCCTGTAGCTCATATTCAAAGATGAGAACCTTAGATTCAGAGTCCTCACCAACTGCAGAACATCCTCCCAAAGTAAGGCCAGATGGCTGGATCAAGAGACCGTTACCAAACAAGTCTCGCTTTGCTTCTATGAGGACCGCTCGCTCTCCACATTGAACAGCTACACTGCTAGGAGTAACAGGCTGCCTCATCTGAAAATCCACTGCCAACTCACTCTGTACTTCAGGAACAATGGGATATCTCCAGTCCAATGGCTTCACTGGACCTTGCATTAGCTGCTTGGACTGAACACCAAGAGGCTCTTGCACAAGTACTCTGGAATCACCACTCAAAGCACCCTGATATGGAGCAGCTATCTGTTGAGGATTCCAAAGACCAGCAGGTGAAGAGACAGGACCTCTGAATGAAGATGCCAGGTCTGATTTGGGATCTTTAAATCGTCCCAAATTGCTCCATGCACTGCACAGACCAAAAACAGCACACACAAGAACCACAATTGCACCTTGACTGAGCACCATTTTGTCAAACCTACACACAATGCCTCAGTACACACCACTGATAGGTTGGGCCATTAAATACAGCTTTGAATTAAGGTGTCTCCTCCCCTTTCAGCTTAATTAATTAACTAAATTCTACTCTGGACCTGCAGAGTTCAAGCATTAACAAATGACAATATGGAACGGCCGTAGCCTATATCCCAATCAGGCTGGAGATGATGTTACATATATGCAGCTGGCCTGTGAACTGTTTGAGAACTTTATAATTTAAGATGAGAGGATTTAATTGCATTAAAATAGATAGAGAATAAGCAGGTGAAACCATAACGTTTAACATGAATCAGGGTGCTGAAAATGTGTGGAGCTTAGCAGTACAGAAACAGTCTCTACTTGGTCAGGTACTAAGTCATAAATCTCAAAATTCTTGTATTTTTAATTAAATGTGTAATAAAATTATGATGCAGTGGAACGGTACATTTGAAATTAATTATTTACATATTAAATGATCCACAACAAAAAATTATAATTCCCAGAATAGTGTCAGTTTTAACCCACTTTGGCTCTTTGCGTATACATAACACAATTTACATATCAAATGTACACATACTTACACAACACAATAATTGTATGCAATATACAGTAAACAATACACACAATATAGAATACACATGCAATAAAATAAATAAAGAGTTTATAAAAATTATATATACAGTAGTTGTATTGAAGAGAATATATTTGACTGTCCAGTGTGAGATATAAGATTAATAAAATGCAGTGCTGATTATTGATCGTGAGAGATCAAGTTTTCAAAAGTCGGATTGCTTGGGGAAGAAGCTGTCATGTAGTCGGCTGGTGCGGGTCCTGATGCTGCGATACCGCCTGCCTGATGGTAGCAGTGAGAGTAGCCCATGACTTGGGTGGCTGGAGTCTCTGATGATCCTCAGAGCTTTTTTCACACACCGCCTGTTATAGATGTCCTGTAGGGAGGGAAGCTCACCTCCGATGATATGTCTGGCAGTTCGCACCACACTTTGCAGGGCTTTGCGGTTTTGGGCTGTGCTATTGCCATACCGGGCGGTGATGCCGCCAGTCAGAATCCTCTCTATAGTACTGGTGTAGAACCGTGTGAGGATGTGGTGGTTCATTCCAAACTTCCTCAGCCGTCTCAGGAAGAAGAGGCGCTGGTGAGCCTTCTTCACAACGGCCTCAGTATGGACGCACTATGTGAGTTCCTCAGTGATGTGGACACCAAGGAACTTGAAACTGCTGACTCTCTCCACCGGAGACTCTGACACCAGCCTGTCAGAGTGTGCACCTCCTCTCTGTAGGCCGTTTCATCATTGTCAGTGATCAGACCTACCACCGTCGTATCATCAGTAATCTTAATGATGGCAATGGAACTATGTGTTGCCACACAGTCATGTGTGTACAGGGAATATAGGAGTGGGCTGAGAACACAGCCCTGCGGGGCTCCAGTGTTGAGGAGATGTTGCTGCCCATTCTAACCACCTGACGTCTGCCTGACAGGAAGTCCAGAATCCAGCTGCACAGCGAGCAGCACAGAGCAGATGTGATCTCTGATTAGCCTCTCAAAGCATTTGCTGATGATGGGGGTCAGAGCAACAGTGCGCCAGTCATTTAAACAAGGAATTTTGGCCTGCTTCGGTACAGGCACAATGGTTGACATTTTGAAGCATGTGGGTACTACAGACAGGGAGAGGGACAGGTTGAAAATGTCCGTAAAAACACCAGCCAGTTGGTTCCTTCCCATCGGAAGGATCGTGTTACATCACCAACAGAGACGGAGAGCGAACCATCATCTGTAGCGTCAGCCGTTAGTGCTCTGTCCGCGAGGGCGATGTTATTGTCCTCGAAACGAGCATAAAATGTATTATGCTCATCCAGGAGAGAGGCAGCGGTGTTCACGACGGAGTTTTTATTCCCTTTGTAGTCTGTGATGATGTTAATTCCCTCCCACATACTTCTTGAGTCGGTGGTGTTGAACTGTCCTTCAATTTTGTGCCTGTACTGGCGTTTGGCTGCACTGATAGAGTTACGGAGGGCATAACTGGCTTGTTTATGCTCCTCCGCATTCCCCGAATTAAAAGCGGAGCACCCAGGAGCAATATATTTCCACTGCACATGAACTTAACCTGGTTTTATGTTACATCTTCAAAGCAGTCACAGAAGCCAGTGAATTCTTTGACACATTAGAGTGTCTGTAGTCTTTATTCAGCGTGTCTCTTGCCAACCATAATAAGTTAACTCAGAAACAACTTGGTTTGCAGAAAAGTGAGCACGTTTGGCTTTCTAAGACCAGATGGTCATGTCAGCTGTTCTGTAGATGCCATGCTGAATAATTTCTCAGCTATCAAAGAGTGCCTCGAGAATATTTCAACACCAATGGCAATAGGACTCAGGGCAAAGCTGTGCAAGTTTCCTGCAGTCTATATGTTGCTAATGTTCCAGAGCATGCTTTCCACCACATCTGAATTGCACAAATATCTTCAAGGTGAGATTGTGGAGTTGGCACAAGCAGTTGAGTTCAAAGAAGCTGTCTATGATACACTTGCACCAAAGCATATTGACAATATGGCTGGAGACCTGTACCACAAAGGAAAAACAATATGTGAGGCCAATCACATCCAGGAGCCATCTGATTGTCCAAGACACAAACAGAAGAGGATGGATGACTATGTATTAGAATCATCTTGCAGCCAAAGCACTGAGCTCAGTAGTGCAGAAAATCTGAAAAGGAAATAATTTTTTCCTTGCCTTGATAGAATGCTTAAAGAGCTTGTCCAGCGGTTCTCTGGTGTGGGAGATAATCTCATGAAAGGTATCTAGGCCTGCCACCCAGGCTCAGCCAAATTCCTCTCTGAAGAGTTTATAGCAAATGTAGCCACACACTACATATTACAGCTAAGATCAGAGGAAATACTTGTAGCCAAACAGTACTTAGCTAGGTAAAAGCAGAAAGGTGCAACCCTTGACATGCTCAGTGTATACAGGCTGCTGGAATCTGAAATGTTCCCCACCTTAAAACCTGTTTTTCAATGTTGGCCATTTTGCTTTACTCTGTCTGGCTTCATGTGGCACAAAGCATTCCTGTGAGTAGTTGCAGCTGTGAGCGATCCTTCCCTCCGATGTTTACATACATGGTTAAGGTGCACTATGGACCAGGGGCTCGTTCTTCATACGTTGCTTAAAACATCCGAGATCAAATGAGACATCCAAGATGATATCATCGTGCTAATCATGATCCGGCTAATTGGGTTCTTCGAACACACCTGTTGTTTATGATTAGTATCGCTGGATTGAGTTATCTGAGATAATTGCGCGTTCATGCGTTGGTTTAAAAGGGGATATGTATTGATAGTAGAAACATTGTCCTGGACAGGATGGAATTAGTTATGTAATGTTAAAAAAGTTAAGTGATGAATCTCTTAAAATTATTCTAGAGTTTTATAACAGCGTATGGGAAGAAGGGATTTTACCTAAGAGATGGAAAGAAGCAGTAATAATTCCCATTATCAGCAACGCTGTTATTGGCTGTTCAGAATGGCCAAAGAACGCGCCCAGTTTTTCTCCCAAGCAGAACAAGAGCTTTTAATGGAAGGTTATGCCGAATTTGAGTCTTTAATTAAAATGACAGGGAACACCACAAAGTCTGCAAAAGCCAGGAGAGAGGGCTGGCAAAAAGCAGCAGACAAATTAAATGCGTAAGTGCTGTCCATGGTAGATGTTTCTATCACTTTCTACAGTATGTATTTTTGCATTTTAATAATTTCATATTTACTTTGTTCTATTATGTCAGAGCCTCCACGGGACCCACTAGAACATGGGGACAAGTAAAAGTGAAGTACAAGAATATTCTACAAAATGGTAGCCTTTAATTCTTATACTGTCTTTATTTTAAAAAGCCACTTTTTCCTCTTTAAAAGCCACTGTTAAATAAGGTCTTTGTCTGTTTATAACAGCCACCAAGAAAAAGGCTGAAAAAAAAAACAGGTGGTGGTCCTTCACCACCACCATATACCCCAGCAGAGGAGCTGGCCCTTGGGTGAATAAAAACCAACCCATTGTGGAGGGCATCCCTGGGGGCAGCTCATCCTCAGACCCAAAGCCAGGGACCAGTAGCAGCAACACCTTCATTACTGGTAGGCTAAATGAGCTTTCAATTCTCTTAGTACACTGTAAAATTATTTGTTGCTGCATTAAATGAAGTATAATCCAAATGGCTGGGACAGTCATTTCAACCGTTTGTGAAAGTGAAAACTTCTAAAATTTTAGTTATTAAATATGTTGGCATGAATTATTGATCACATTATATTTTTTACAGTGTAGTTAATTGTAATGACAATTTTTTTTGCAGTTTTACATAATACACCAACACTTTTACCTGTTCCCAAGCAAGTGCTGGCTGAAGCATATGCAGTAAGTTGTGTACTTTTTCTAAGAAAATGCAACACTTTGTAATACCCATTTATTTCCATTGCACAGGACAGTGAAGAAACCCTCTCAGATGACTGTCCTTTGGAGGAACCTGTAAGTGCATAAATAACTTTACACTCATTTTTATATACTTGTGTACCTATTCTTTCTGTCTGCAATATGAGTTGCAGGAGTCCACACCTAGAGAAAGGCTTGCAGAAGAGTCTGCACAAAGAACTGATACAGAGGTGGACAGTGTTGTACTTTTACTTTTTACTTTTGTTGCATGAGGCATGTTTTGACCCTTTCTTTTTCTTTCACAAAATGACACAGGGTGACATCTGCTCCCTATATAAACGCCATCTTCAACAAAATCAAATATTTTGACCTGAAAAAACACAAATTAAGGATAAATTGAACTCGACAACTTGAAAAAGAGAAAAATTGCACTAGAGATAGTTGCTTCAAAAGGACCTTCAGAGTACTAATACACCATTTGACACACAGTAGTATTGCTGACTGTACATAACTATCTCTTATTGCAGGCAAAAGATGACTTGCTGGATTTGCTTTATAAAGAATTGTTTAAATAAAGCTCCAGGAACTAAGCATATTTGTCTTGTCTTTTATTACACATTCAAAAACGGTGTTCCACAATTCTGTCCCGTGCAGCTCTGCCACTAGGTTGGTCCAAGTGCACTGGCTGGAGGTCATCATCAGGCTGCACCTCCACCACAGGGGTCCTCTCCTTTTTGATAGTGGCAAATGTTATGCAATGGCACATGCAACAATTATGTCACAGGCCCTGTCAGGTGCAACCCTCAGACCCTTCAGACACTGAAATCTTTCCTTTAGTTGCCCAAAGGTCATTTCAATGCATGCCCTTGTCCTGGCTAGAGCTGCATTGTAACGGGTTTGTGGTCCAGGGTTTGGGTCAGGGAATGGTGTCATGAAATACTGCCTGCAGGCATAGCCCCTGTCTCCAAGCAGGATCCCATCAAAATCCCCTGTATAATGGAAAAATGCAGTTTTGTTAGGCTCAGCATAAGTGTGTGTAATACTGTGAGCTTGACATGTATATGTTCCCTTACCACATTCAAATAATGTGCATAAATGTGACTCTCTGAAAACTGAGTCATGCACTGATCCTGGCCATTTTGCTTCCACATTTGTTATATGGAACAGTCACACACCATCTAAGAGATTTTAGTCAGTCAACTGCATACTGTTGGTATGATTCCATTCCTTTTTTTTTTTTTTTTTAATGTAATATATTACTAATCTGGAATATTATAAATTGTAATAGTAACTTACCTGCACATTTACACTGTGAACCCCCTTTCGGTTCACAAAATCCCCTTCATTGGGGCCTGGTGGGGCCTTGATGGTGACGTGTGTGCAGTCTATGGCACCAATCACGTTAGGGAAGCCTGAAGGACACATACTGTTTGGCATGGTCATGATTACAGGTGATTAACAATTATAAATGTACCTGCAATAGCAAAAAAATTCTGCTTTACAACCTGGGGTCTTAAGTGGCTTGGAAATACCACAAACCCCCCCTAAAAACTGCTTGAGTGCCAGGTAAACTTTTCACTAAGTTCTCTGCGTCTCCGATAGTGTAAAGGAACGTGCCACTTGCAAAGAACCTCAGGGCAATGCACACAGACTGTGCAGTTGTCAAAGCCTGACTCCTCCGTGTTGAACACTTAATTTGTGGTTCCAACAAATTAATGATGTAAATAACACCCTCACGAGAAAAACGATATCTCTCAACAATTACACTGTCGCGCTGCGCTAAAGGATCCTGTCTATCCTGCAATACGCGATTAATTCGAAAAGCTCTGCGAATTATTCTTGCACCTTCCGCAACAGGTTGCTGTCGTAAAAATGGACAAGACATGGCTACGACAGACTTCCCTATCTCCTCCGCTTATAAAGCCGCAATCTAATCCTGTTTACATGAAATAAGCCTGCTCGTGAGCAGGTTCAAGCTTGCACACCTGTTGCTATGACAGCAAGTCCAGGATGAGCGTCGAAGAACCAAACAATCCAAGATCATGCCAAATCGCCAACAATCAAATCCAGCTAAGTGAGTTAGCGACGTACGAAGAACGGGCCCCAGGATAGACTTCAACTGGCAGTTCTGTCCATTGAAAAAGATGCTGTAGTTGACTTTTAGCATGGTGTGGTTATTGACAGATTTGCCAAACTCAAATCAAGGAGATACAGTCTGATACTCCCCCCTCCAAAAGAGGCAACCCAGACACAAGACAGAGACTAACAGCAAGAGTGAAATATAATGGCGACACAAGGAAAGTGTACAAAATGGAGACCAGGTAAGACAATAAATTGTACAATATTAGGGAGACACAAATAGTACAATATGATGGGGAGACCAAAGATACAGAAACTGCTCCTGGCATTAAGTGAAACTTCAGCTGTATGGGCAATGTGCAGTTTATACAGTGAACAAAACCCTCCAGCAGGTAGCAGCACAACACAAACATTACATTCAAAACATTTGAGAGTGCAAATTCGAACTAAGGCATCTCAAGATGTGTTCCAAGTATTAAACTATATTTAATGACACAGTGACCTAAGTGTCATGTTTATGCTGCAACACAAGCATGTCTGACGCAGGTGTACATTAACAGGTCCTTAAACAAGCCCTCATAATAAATCTCAAACTGATTGACAAATTCACTTGTGAAATGGATTGCTGTGAACTGTATGCCAATGAATGGTTTGTTGAATACGGTTGTAAACGTATAGTCTTACCAATGATTAACTCTTCTGCCCCAAGAACGTAATGCATTTTAGTAATATATTAAGAGATTTTTTTGGATTGTGCTTTTACAAACCTCTCAAAATACTTAATTGACTTTCCTTGTAATTAACTATATATGCCAAATCAAGCGGTCACACTGAATAAGCACACAGCCCTTACAGCAAATAGGTTTGTCAATTTTTGGAATTGACGTTTCATTATATGCAGAATTCAGATGCACCTTATAGTGAAACAAACAGATTGTCCCTCACAGAATCATGCTTTAGTTCACCATTTAACCGAAAGTCACAATTAGTTTATCCAAGGCAATATTGAATTTAAAATGAGGGGGGGGCGGAAATCGCAAGTATATTTCACAAATTCTGATTGTCATAAGTAGGTCTTCACAATATAATGGTGTAAACATTAATAAAATATATTGACTAAGAGCTTCCGTCACGAACACCTGAAACACTTTCATGCTCAAGCCAAAACTTGTTTTGTCTCTGATTGTAAACTCATTGTCACTCAACATTTGTGCCTTCTACATAACAACCAACATTAAGTGGAATGTCAGAAAGATAAATGTAGCTTAAAATAACACATTTTTCATAATCACTTATTTTTCCCCTGACTCTTTTTTGCTCTTAAAAAAAAAAAGCTTACAGGGGAGGTACCTGCAATGGGACCGTTTTGGAGAGTTTAAAAAAAAAAAGAAATTACTATAAAACATCTCCCTGCACAGTAGAGGGCAATATGCGCAGAGAAAAGTGCCAAAAACAGGAGAAGGTTAAAGTAACTAAACCTGGCATAATCAGTCTGATGTTACGGAGGATATTGAGAACAAATGGGATCACGGTTCCTACTCGAACCAGTTATACTACAAACTGAAGTACACCAGGAGTTAGTATAACTAGTCACATGAAATACATGAAGCCAGACAGAGTAAAGCAAAATGGCCAATATTGCCAGTTTTATTGAAAACCAGTCTTCTGCTGCCGTTGAACCACGATGGGACCAAAGGTGGCCTTTCCTTCCCACTGAGGACCTAGAAGAGAAAACCAAGTTAAGCAGCCCCTCTTTTAGAGACACCTTAGAAATGCATTCTACCAACCTCCATAGCCAGCAGGGGCACTTAAACTGTCTGATCCACACGTTGAGTCACAACAGCCACAAACTTGGTCATTGCCATCAGCAGCAAACCACCTGCAATTAAGAGGATCAGACACTGCACCTTCAGCTTAATCAAAACTCCACATGGCAAGAAGCTTACCCATTGGAATAGAAGGAACAAGACTTGTGCTTGGCATCAGTGGGGGTGGAGGCAAGAATGGCCTTCAGAATGCATGTGATGTAAATCTACAAAAGCAACAGAAGTTATAAAACTAGAAGAAAAATATATAAAACATTATCCAATTCCTACATACAGAGGGATTGTCTCCCTGCTGGAACAGGAAGGCTTCGAGCTGGAACTGTAATTTGTCACTCCGAGATTGAGGCAGGAAGTAGGAATTGGAACCTGTAGACTTGCCATCCACGAAGCACCTAAAGACAGATGATGGCATTACCAAAAGCAATTAAGGATAGCATGTAGTCCACAAGACAAGCCACCCGGTTGACAAACGTTGTAGAGGTTAAACTGCATTAATTGGGCTTGTTTGGAGTCAGACAGAAAACCAACACCTTTGCCTAACAACGTAAACATCCTTCCGAGACCTGGCAGCCAGGCATTACCTTCTAAAACTAACAGATGTAACTTTAAGAACTGATCTTACCCATGATTCTCAATAAAGGAATATCTCGGCTGAGCTTGCACATCAGGCAATGGAGAGGCCACACAACTGTCCACAAGAACACGTAGAGGAACATGATTGAACAAAATCACAGAGGCTTCAAAATGAAGAAGGTCACCCAGGAAGTACAAGTTGGAAGGCCTCTGGAAGGACCAGTCATCTGCAAGAGAAGCCACATTTAGGATACAGCCAATGTCACAAAGCTGAATTTGGATGAAATACTAACCAGTCATGAGCTTCAAGGAGAAAACCAAGACTTCTTCCCCAGACGCCATTGAAGCAAAAGGGACCCATGCTGGCATCAAGACATTGCTGCTCACATTGTGAAACCTGAAGTTTAAGAGGCATTGCCATGTGGTTAAGGTGATAAGCTTGTGCAACATACAGTACGCTAAAAGTACAAACTTAAACTAGAGCATCCCCCCCTCCCCTATTTGGAATGCCCAATCCTCATGGTGACTCCTCAATCCAGGTAGCACAAGATCCCAGTTGCCTCTGAAAGAGTTGGTCAATCCATGCACCTTATCACGTGGCTTTAGCACGTTACTGGAAACATAGTGCATATGGAAGCCCACGCTATTCTCCACTGTATCGATGCAGAACTCAAAGCAATCCAAGGAGCGAGAAATCACATTATAGAAACAAGGAGGTTAACCGATGTGACTCTACCCTCCCTAGCAACCGGGCAAACTTGGTTACCTAGGAGACCGGTTGAGTCACTCAGCACACCCTGGATTCAAACTCGCAACTCCAGGTGTGGTAGTCAGCGCCAATGCCTGCGGAGTTACATTTCCTCATTCAAGAAGAATCTGTACTTTGAAAAAAATAATAATCCAAGGATATTAACTAATATGGCTGCCAAATGGTGTGGAGACATCAGCTAAAAGCCATGTCTACATGTAAAATGACCCACTTAAAATAAACAAATTTACTTGAGACCAAGTGAACATAAACTTTATAAAAATGCAGGGGCTCAATGGAACTTCTCAGATCTTAAATATCTCCTTACAGTCAAGTTAGCTAGCTACCAATTAGCAGCTTGGAGTAGCCAAATATTTTAAGGGCAACTCAAATAGTAAGGCTAGTTACAGTTAGCATGTAGGCTTCAATGTTAAATTGCAAGTAGCTTGACCAACTCTGCCAACAAATGAACAGACTCACCTTGAAATTGCAATTTGTATCAAGGAACAAGTTTGATGCTCAAATGAAGCCGATTACAAGCTACAGTAACACATCCCTTAGAAGTCACCATGACCTGGAGATGCAAGCTACAAAATCACTTGCCTTGAATAATGGCACTGAATGCCAATGTTGGCACTATTAGCCCTGTGAATTGGAGTTCCAACATATGGCTCAGGGGTGTACGCAAGGGCAAAGGTGTAGACAAGAGCATCTTCAGTCATCTGTAAAAAAGGAGTGGGGTTACACAGTCGTTCATACTCGACTACAGCAAACAAGAGTAATGTACAGGTTCTCACCATCAGCACACTGTTGCAGTCCTGTAGCTCATATTCAAAGATAAGAACCTTAGATTCAGAGTCCTCACCAACTGCAGAACATCCTCCCAAAGTAAGGCCAGATGGCTGGATCAAGAGACCGTTACCAAACAAGTCTCGCTTTGCTTCTATCAGTACTGCTCGCTCTCCACATTGAACAGCTACACTGCTAGGAGTAATAGGCTGCCTCAACTGAAAATCCACTGCCAAATCACTCAGTACTTCAGGAACAACAGGATATCTCCAGTCCAATGGCTTCACTGGACCTTGCATTAGCTGCTTGGACTGAACACCAAGAGGCTCTTTCAGAAGTCCTCTGGAATCACCACTCAAAGCACCCTGATATGGAGCAGCTATCTGTTGAGGATTCCAAAGACCAGCAGTTGAAGAAACAGGACCTCTGAATGAAGAAGCCAGGTCTGATTTGGGATTTTTAAATTGTCCCAAATTGGTCCATGCACCACACAGACCAAAAACAGCACACACAAGAACCAAAATTGCACCTTGACTGAGCTCCATTTTGTCAAACCTGCAGACAATGCCTCAGTACACACCACTGATAGGTTGGGCTATTAAATACAGCTTTGAATTAAGGTGTCTCCTCCCCTTTCAGCTCAATTAATTAACTAAATTATACTCTGGACCTGCAGAGTTCAAGCATTAACAAACGACAATATGGAAAGACCGTAGCCTATATCCCAATCAGGCTGGAGATGATGTTACATATATGCAGCTGGACTGTGAACTGTTTGAGAACTTTATAATTTAAGATGAGAGGATTTATTTTTATTAAATTAGAGAATAAGCAGGTGAAACCATAACGTTTAACATGAATAAAGGTGATGAAAACATGTGGAGCGTAGCAGTACAGAAACAGTCTCTACTTGGTCAGGTACTAAGTCATAAATCTCAAAATTCTTGTATTTTTAAATAAAATGTGTAATAAAATTATGATGCAGTGGAACTGTACATTTGAAATTAATTATTTACATATTAAATGATCTACAACAAAAAATTATAATTCCCAGAATAGTGTCAGTTTTAACCCACTTTGGCATACATTTAAATTACAATTAATACAAAACATTTTACAAATGTTTTTTTTTGTTACATATATTTTTTGACATATAGCATTGTATTCTTTTAAGTGTCTTGGAGTACCATTAGGCTCAAGTGTTAGGTTAGGGAGGTGTGTTTAAATATATATTAGGGCTGTCGATTTAACACGTTAATTCAGTGCGATTAATTTTATTAAAAATAACACGTTAAAACAAAATTACGCAATCTATCGCAATGCTCCCGGACAATAATAAGGAAAAGTCCTGACAAATGCAAGCGAAAATCGCTCTTCATTTGCATAAAGTTAAACATTTATCAACTTTGCGTCACTGGACACACCCACATCCGGTCACCAACGTCGCTCGTGTTGCCGGAAGTCGCCAGTTCTTGTTGAAAATTAATGGTATGAGGTGGTTTTGTCGCTGTCAGTGTGAAAGAAGCTTTAGGGCTCAGCAGACAACGGTTAAGTAAGCAATTCTTTGGGAGAACACGAAACAACTCAATTAACTTAAATTATATAACCCACCTCGCTAGAACATTGCTGGTTAGATTATGTACACACACAACACACACACGACAAGAAAGGTGTTTAAATCTAAAACGGTTTCCTTTTAGTGACAAAATATGTAAACCTATGTATATTATTTTTAAAAGTAAAGTATTCTTTGTTTATCATTAAAACTGGAACTACCGGAATTCAGTATCTACTAGATTCTAAACTCTATAATCTCAGTCTCAATTGAAAAAAAATTACCCAAATAAGAGATTTCATTAAGTTCGGACACTTCTAGTCCATTCAACCATTGTACTGATCAGCCCATTTAATCTAACAATTTATATTTGTGAGCAAATTAGCGATAGCACTCGAGACCGTTGGCAACGTTTGTCTCGGTCAAAGAATAACCGTTGCTAAGCAACCATCAACCGCGGGAATGATTAACATTAGAAGTCCTGTGCGGTCAATATGACGGTGTCTAGTAGTTATAGGTTTAATTGAACAATTTTCTTCATCTTTTGTGTACATAAATAAAAAAAAAACTTTATTATTGAAAATAGACACTTTTAGAATAAGTCAGGTACCTGCAGGATTGCATTTTTAGTCAACAAAGTCATTACTAAAAAAATATCTTCATAATATGCAAAAGCATACAAATTTTACTTTGCTTCCTAGGCTCTGCATTTAACTTTAATTTAAAGCAGCAGCAGAATAAATGATTCAGTATAAGGGTTTTCCTGGCTCATATTAGGTGGTACCATCCTGATCATGTGCACACATACATTAGTACCATGCCTTCCACTGGCTGAAGCAAACACTTACAAGCAACATATTTTAGATGATTGAAGAAAATGACAATTAGCCATTTATAGCATATTTGTAGTGAAGACGCCGGCACAGAAGTGTTAAGATCAGTAAGCAGCTTTATTAACAATAAAAACAGTAAAACAAAGTAGCAAAAAAAAAGGGTAAACTAAAGGCAGGCAAGAGTTTGGTACACAAGGTTACAGCATTGAATGTGAGAGAACTGGTTATTTACATAGAGTTAATATGAAGCAGGTGGGAGAGAAATCAAATAGAGAGGAGGATTGTGGGAAATGTAGTTAGTGAGGAGTTAGTACTCAGTAGATGGTGACCTCTTGTGGTGTTCAGGAGAGATTGCAGGTGCAACGATATTGAATTAAAAAAGCTAGCCTGATCAACATTAAATTAAATACAGCATAACAGCTAATGTGTTCATTTATAGTTAACAAACAGCAAACATGATTAAGCAGAAAGTGCATCCTGTTTGATTTCTTTATTTTACAAAATCAAAGTTTTGCTGTTATTGTGAGTGTACACAAATTAAAGTAAACCCTTTATAGTTTTGAACGATGTCATACTCTTATCTGTATGACCAAAAATTACAGAGTATTTTAATTTGATATTATCTGTGGAAAAGTCAGGTGATCGCACCTCCGGTGACCACAGAGGATTGACTTGTTATAAATATATTAAAAAAAACAGCTCAAACAGGAGGAATTCAAATATTGAATTTTCAGAATCAGAATCAGCTTTATTGCCAAGTATGCTTACACATACAAGGAATTTGTCTTGGTGACAGGAGCTTCCAGTGTACAACAATACAAACAATACTAAAAACAGCAGCACGACATAGGTAATTAAAACAAAAAACAAAAAGAATACAAAATAAATAATTATACATATACGTACATACACTCACCTTCATACATACCCACATGTAGTGCAAATCTATTACAATCTGTTATATAGAGAACAAAAAACTGTATATTATGTACAGAGCAATGTAAGTAATGGAAGAAGTGGATATGTTGGATAATATAAATAGAATTAGACTGTGTATTGCACATAATTATTGCTCAATGGGGCAATTTAATTGTTCATTAGATGGATGATCTGAGGGAAAAAACTGTTCCTGTGTCTGACGGTTCTGGTGTTCAGAGCTCTGAAGCGCCGGCCAGAAGGCAACAGTTCAAAAAGGTAGTGGGCAGGGTGAGTGGTGTCCAGAGTGATTTTACCAGTATTCACTCTGGAAGAGTATAGTTCTTGAAGGGGGGGCAGGGGGCAACCAATAATCCTCTCAGCAGACCGAACTGTCCTTTGTCGTCTTCTGATGTCTGATTTCGTAGCTGCACCAAACCAGACAGTTATTGAAGTACAGAGGACAGACTCAATGACTGCTGTGTAGAACTGTTTCAGCAGCACCTGTGGCAGGTTGAACTTCCTCAGCTGGCGAAGGAAGTACAACCTCTGCTGGGCCTTTTTCACAATGAAGTCGATGTGTATCTCCCACTTCAGGTCTTGTGAGATGGTAGTGCCCAGGAACCTGCCACAGTGCTGTTTAGAATGGTGAGGGGGGACAATGTTGGGGTGTTCCTCCTAAAGTCCACAATCATCTCCACCGTTTTGACCGTGTTTAGCTCCAGGTTGTTTTGATTACACCACACAGCCAGCCGTTCAACCTCCTTTCTATATGCAGACTCATCATCATCTCGTATGAGGCAGATGACAGTGGTGTCATCAGAAAACTTCAGGAGCTTGACAGAGGGGTCCTTGGTGGTGCAGTCATTGGTGTACAGGGAGAAGAGTAGTGGGAGAGCACACATCCCTGGGGGCACCAGTGCTGATGGTACAGGTGGTGGAAGTGAATTTTCCCTGCCTCACAAGCTGCTGCCTCTCCGTTAGAAAGCTGGTAATCCACTGACAGGTAGAGGTGGGAACAGGGAGTTGGTTTAACTTAGTCCGGAGTATATCTGGGATGATTGTGTTGAAAGCCGAGCTGAAGTCCACAAAAGGATCCTTACGTATGTCCCCGGTCTGTCCAGATGTTGTAGGATGTGATTCAATCCCATGTTGTCTGCATCATCCACAGACCTGTTTGCTTGATAAGCAAATTGAAGGGGGTCCAGAAAGGGTCCAGTGATGTCCTTCAGGTGGGCCAACACCAGTCTCTCAAATGACTTCATGACCACAGATGTCAGGGCGACAGGTCTGTAGTCATTAAGTCCTGTGATTTTAGGTTTCTTAGGGACAGGGATAATAACGGAGCGTTTGAAGCAGCATGGGACTTCACACTGCACCAGTGATCTATTGAAGATCTGAGTGAAGATGGGGGCCAGTTGGTTAGCACAGGAACGAAGGCTCGCTGGCGAGATGCCATCTGGGCCTGGAGCCTTCCTTGACCTTTGCTTCCGAAAGACAGGGCATACGTCGTCTTCACAGATCTTGAGTGCAGGTAGTGTAGCAGGAGGGGGGTTGCAGGAGGTGTTAATGGTTGTGTGAAATGAAGGTCCGAGTGCGTGTGGGGTGTGAAATTGGGCCTTTCAAATCTGCAGTAGAACACATTCAGGTCGTCAGCCAGTCGTTGGTCCGCCACAGGGTTGGGGGTAGGAGTCCTGTAATTAGTAAGTTGTTTCAGGCCACTCCACACTGATGCAGGGTCGTTAGCTGAAAACTTGTTTTTCAGCTTATCAGAGTAGCTTCTTTTAGCCACTCTGATTCCCCTATTCAGTGTGTTCCTGGCCCGATTATACAAGACTCTATCCCCACCCCTGTAAGCCTCCTCTTTGGCATGGCGAAGCTGTCTGAGTTTTCCTGTGAACCATGGTTTATCATAGTTGAATGATAAAAATGTCCTAGAAGGGATGCACATATCCTCACAGAAACTGATGTATGATGTAACAGTATTTGTGAGCTCATCCAGGTCTGTAGCTGCAGCTTCAAAAACAGTCCAATCAGTGCAGTCAAAGCAGGCTTGTAGTTCCAGCTCTGCTTCAATAGTCAATCTCCTTACAGTCCTTACAACTGGCTTTGTTGATTTTAATTTCTGCCTGTAGGACGGGAGAAGATGAACCAGACAGTGATCAGAGAGTCCCAAAGCTGCACGTGGGACAGAGCAATATGCATCCTTTAATGTAGTATAGCAGTGATCCAATATATTCCTGTCTCTGGTGGGGCATGTAATGTGCTTTCTGTATTTCGGCAGTTCACGTGTGAGATTTGTTTTGTTAAAATCCCCAAGAATAATAATAACTGAGTTCGGGTATTGTTGTTCTGTGTCTGAGATTTGATCAGCCAGCTGTTGCAGCGCTATGTTCCCAGACGCGTTTGGAGGAATGTAAACACTCACTAGAATAAACGAAGAAAACTCCAGAGGTGAGTAGAACAGCTTACAGTTAATAAGACTTAATGGAGGCTTAATGAAGATAAGCTTGCTCTATGGAGATTTTTTTTTCAGTGGTTTAATTTCACAACAGTGGCAAACAATGTTGAAGTTTAGGGCAAACATTATCCTTACCTGACTGTCACAAATGAAGGCTGGTCAGGTAGACTTCGATGTTGTGTGGAGGCTATGACAAAGAATGGGGGGTGCAGGGTCTTGTGTGGTCCCGCAGAATTACAACTTAATGCAGATGTCTGGCACACTTTTAAGTGGGAATTGATGCCAAAGGCCAAATTTAAATAAAAACTGAAATATAACTAAAAAAAATAAGAAATTACTTGCTAAAAGGGCACTTATATAGTGAAAGAGGGTGAGTGCTTGAGCACCACTTGGGGTCTATCTTGTGCATGTGACTGCTTGCCTGAGATTCATCGACAGTCGGAAGCAGCACGAAATTTGATGGAGGTGGTCGCCTCATATTTCTCTATGATTCCCTATAGGAGTATAGTACCTACTGACATATTGCATCTTTACTTTGCTACTTTGCAGATGAGACAAGAGTGAGGGCAGATTAGATCAGCAGCAGGCAGGGGAACTGGTTGAACCATTAGTGATTTAGGAGACCCAGACACAGGCCCTAAACATGTAAAGCTACCTCAATATCCCCTCGAAAGTTTTGGATTGCAAAAAAGGTCCTTTCATCACAAGTGGTTTTAAATTTTTGATTAGCTTGAATACTCTGTTGAGAGAAGTGCAGTTTTCTGTTTTTCCTGTAGAATCTAATGAAAACAACACAGCAGAAACAACCAGGATGCATTAATTAGCTTAGGGTACAGAAATTGGAAGAGAGCTCTGGAATCATTCCATGTACATGAGAAAACTGCAATCCACAAAGCCACAATTATGTCTTGGAAGATTTATAAGACTAGTCTAGAGTATGGAGACATTGCAGGATTCAGGAGAGGCAAGAGTACCTCCGTTGCATAGTGGCAGTTACTGCACTTTTAAGGAAACAGGGTGTACCCTTTCGTTGCCAAGATGAGACAGAGTCAAGTAACAACCAGGGTAACTTTTGCAAGATCATGAACCTCCTTGCACAATTTAATCCATTCCTCCAAAATTACAAGGCTAAGATGATCCAAAGCTGCTCCCAAGAGGTCACAGCAACAATTGTTTAAGAAGTTATAGCAGCTCAAATGTTTTCTGTAATGGCAGATGAGACCAACAAGCTGAGAGGGTTTGATGCAGAGTCCATCACTGAATGCTGGTGTCAAATGGCCGTGAGAACTTGCAGTATATGGCTCAAGCTTATGCTGGCTCGTCAGTTATGAGCGGTGTAGTTGGAAGCACCCAGAAGCAATATATGTCCACTGCACATGTACTTAACCTGGTTTTATGTTACATCTGCAAAGCAGTCACAGAAGCCAGTGAATTCTTTGACACATTAGAGTGGGTGTACTCTTTATCCAGCATGTCTCTTGCCAACCATAATAAGTTCATTCATGTACAGAAACAACTTGGTTTGCAGAAAAGTGAGCTCGTTCAGCTTTCTAAGATCAGATGGTCATGTCAGCTGGGTTCTGTTGATGTCATGCTGAATAATTTCTCAGCTGTCTAAGAGACCCTCGAGAATATTTCACCACCAATGGCAATAGGACTCAGGGCAAAGCTGTGCAGGTTTCCTGCAGTCTATATGTTGCTAATGTTCCAGAGCATGCTTTCAAACACATCTGAATTGCACAAATATCTTCAAGGTGAGATTGTGGACTTGGCACAAGCAGTTGAGTTCAAAGAAGCTTCTATGATACATTTGCAGCAAAGCGCACTGACAATATGGCTGGAGACCTGTACCACAAAGCAAAAACAATATGTGAGTCCAATCACATCCAGGTGCCATCTGATGGTCCAAGACACAAACAGAAGAGGATGGATGACTATGTGTTAGAATCATCTTGTGGCCAAAGCACTGAGCTCAGTAGTGCAGAAAATCTGAAAAGGGAATTGTTTTTTCCTTGTCTTGATAGAATGCTTGAAGAGCTTGACCAGCAGTTCTCTGATGTGGGAGATAATCTTACATTTATGCATTTGGCAGACACTTTTATCCAAAGTGACTTACAGTGCACTTATTACAGGGACAATCCCCCCAGAGCAACCTGGAGATAAGTGCCTTGCTCAAGGACACAATGGTGGTGGCTGTGGGGCTCAAACCAATGACCTTCTGATTAACAGTTGAAAGGTACCTAGGCTCAGCCACATTCCTCTCTGAAGAGTTTATAGCAAATGTAGCCATACACTACACATTACAGCTAAGATCAGAGGAAATACTTGTAGCCAAACAATACTTAGCTAGGAAAAAGGAGGAAGGTGCAACCCTTGACATGCTAGGTGTATACAGGCTGCTCAACTCTGACATGTTCCCCATTTAAAACCTGTTCCTCAGGTGGCACGAAGCATTCCTGTGAGCAGTTCCCTCTGAGGTCTACATACATGGCTAAGGAGCACTATGGACCAGGATAGACTTAATCACCTGGCAGTTCTGTCCATTGAAATATATGCTGTAGTTGACAGAGCATGGTGTGGTTATTGATAGATTTGCCAAACTCAAATCAAGAAGATACAGTCTGATAATACCCCCTCCAAAAGAGGCAACCCAGACACAAGACAGAGACTAACAGCAAGAGTGAAATATAATGGAGACACCAGGAAAGAGTACTAGATGAAGAAACCAGAAAAAGCACAGACAGTCAATAAATAGTACAATATGAGGGAGATACCAGGAACGACAGACAAATATTACAATATGGAGCCACCAAAGATACAGACTCTTCAAACACTAAAAATGCCCCTGGCAGTAAGTGAAACTTCAGCTGTATGGGCAATGTGTGGTTTATACAGTGAACAAAAACCTTCAGGTAGCACAACAAACATACGTTACGTTCAAAACACTTGGGAGTGCAAATTCGAACTAAGGGATCTCAAGATGTGTTCCAAGTATTAAACATTGACAATTTTATGTTTGATGCAACACACCAGAGACGCTATACAAACATGTCTGACGCAGGAGTACATTAACGGGTCCTTAAACAAGCCCTCATATTTCAAACTGATTGACAAATTCACTTGCGAAATGGATTGCTGTGAACTGTATGCCAATGGATGGCTTTTGTTCAATAATATGGTTGTAAACTATATATATTGTATTGGCTTATCAATAATGATCTCTTCTGCCCCAAGAATGAATGCATTAGTGATATTTTAAGAAACCCTTTTAGGATTGCCTTTACAAACTTTTCCAAAACAAATTGGCTTGTCTCAGTACTGAAGTATCATATATTTATGCCAAATCAAACGGATGTGCATTTTGGCTGGACTTTGAAAACTCATTGTCACGCCACATTTGTGCTTTCTATTTTATAATACAGCTAACATAGTGGAATTTGACAGGAAGAGTAGTGTAGCTCAAGCGACAGAATTTCTTATGACCATTTATTTTTCCCGGACTAAAGCAAAGAAAAACAAATGAAGTTTACAGTGAGGTACCTGTAACGGAGCAATTTCTGGAGTTTTAAAAGATATTAATTATAAAAACAGTAACAAGTTCACCCAAAAATTTTAATTCATCAACTCATCCTCCTGGCATCCTAGATGTGTAGGAATTTTAGCAGAACACATGATTAAGAATTTCTCAGTTCTGTAGGTCCATATAATGCAAGGGGTGCCAACAGCCACTAAAGGGAACATGGAAGTAATCCAGATGACTCCTGGTCAAACAGATCTTCTGAAGTGGTAGGATAGGTGGAGAGAAACGGATCAATGAAAGTCTGTTATCAAATTCTCCTCCCTGCCCTGTAGAGGGCAATATGCACAGAGAAGCACCAAACAGGAGAAAGTGAAAGTAACTAAACATGGCATAATCAGCCTGATGGTAAGTGGGATATCAAGAACAAATGGGATCACATTTCCTACTCAAACCAGTTATACTACAAACTGAAGTACACCAGGAGTTAGTATAACTAGTCACATGAAATACATGAAGCCAGACAGAGTAAAGCAAAATGGCCAATAGTGCCAGTTTTATTGAAAACCAGTCTTCTGCTGCCGTTGAACCACGATGGGACCAAAGGTGGCCTTTCCTTCCCACTGAGGACCTAGAAGAGAAGAACAAAGTTAAGCAGCCCCTCTTTTAGAGACCTTAGAAATGCATTCTACCAACCTCCATAGCCAGCAGGGGCACTTAAACTGCCTGATCCACACGTTGAGTCACAACAGCCACAAACTTGGTCATTGCCATCAGCAGCAAACCACCTGCAATTAAGAGGATCAGACACTGCACCTTCAGCTTAATCAAAACTCCACATGGAAAGAAGCTCACCCATTGGAATAGAAGGAACAAGACTTGCGCTGGGCATCAGTGGGGGTGGAGGCAAGAGTGGCCTTCAGAACACATGTGATGTAGATCTGCAAAAGCAACAGTTATAAAACTGGAAGAAAAATATATAAAACATTATCCAATTCCTACATACAGAGGGATTGTCTCCCTGCTGGAACAGGAAGGCTTCGAGCTGGAACTGTAATTTGTCAGTCCGAGATTGAGGCAGGAAGTAGGAATTGGAACCTGTAGACTTGCCATCCACGAAGCACCTAAAGACAGATGGTGGCATTACCAAAAGCAATTAAGGATAGCATGTGGTCACCAAGACAAGCCACCCGGTTGCCAACATTTGTAGAGGTTAAACTGCATTAATTGGGCTTGTTTGGAGTCAGACAGTTATCCAACACCTTTGCCTTCCAAGACCTGGCAGCCAGGCATTACCTTCTAGAACTAACTGATGCAACTTTAATAAGAACTGATCTTACCCATGATTCTCAATAAAGGAATATCTCGGCTGAGCTTGCACATCAGGCAATGGAGTGGCCACACAACGGTCCACAAGAACACGTAGAGGAACATGATTGAACAAAATCACAGAGGCTTCAAAATGAAGAAGGTCACCCAGGAAGTACAAGTTGGAAGGCCTCTGGAAGGACCAGTCATCTGCAAGAGAAGCCACATTTAGGATACAGCCAATGTCAGAAAGCTGAATTTGGATGAAATACTAACCAGTCATGAGCTTCAAGGAGAAAACCAAGACTTCTTCCCCAGATGCCATTGAAGCAAAAGGGACCCATGCTGGCATCAAGACACTACTGCTCACATTGTGAAACCTGAAGTTTAAGAGGCATTGCCATGTGGTTAAGGTGAGAAGCTTGTGCAAAACAGTACGCTAAAAGTACAAACTCAAGCTAGAGCATTCCCCCCTCCCCTATTTGGAATGCCCAATCCTCATGGGGACTCCTCAATCCAGGTAGCACAAGATCCCAGTTGCCTCTGAAATGGTTGGTCAATCCATGCACCTCATCTCGTGGCTTTAGCATGTTACCGGAGACATAGCGCATATGGAAGCCCACGCTATTCTCAGCTGTGTCGATGCAGAACTCAAAGCAATCCAAGGAGCGAGAAATCACTATAGAAACGAGGTGGTTAACCAATGTGCCTCTACCCTCCCTAGCAACCGGGCAAACTTGGTTACCTAGGAGACTGGTCGAGTCACTCAGCACACCCTGGATTCGAACTCGCAACTCCAGGTGTGGTAGTCAGCGCCAATGCCTGCGGAGTTACATTTCCTCATTCAAGAAGAATCTATACTTCGAAAAAATAAATAATCCAAGGATATTAACTAATATGGCTGCCAAATGGTGTGGAGATGTCAGCTAAAAGCCATGTCTACATGGAAAATGTACCACTTAAAATAAACAAATTTACTTGAGCCCCTGCATTTTTATAAAGTTAATATTCACTTTGTCTCAATGGAACTTCTCAGATCTTAAAATATCTCCTTACAGTCAAGTTAGCTAGCTACCGATTAGCAGCTTGTGGAGTAGCCAAATATTTTAAGGGCAACTCAAACAGTAAGGCTAATTACAGTTAGCATGTAGGCTCCAATGTTAAATTGCAAGTAGCTTGACCAACTCTGCCAACAAATGAACAGACTCACCTTGAAATTGCAATTCGTATCAAGGAACAAGTTTGATGCTCAAATGAAGCCCGATTACAAGCTATAGTAATACATCCCTTAGAAGTCACCATGACCTGGAGATGAAAGCTACAAAATCACTTGCCTTGAATAATGGCACTGAATGCCAATGTTGGCACTATTAGCCCTGTGAATTGGAGTTCCAACATATGGCTCAGGGGTGTACGTAAGGGCAAAGGCGTAGACCAGGGCATCTTCAGTCATCTGTAAAAAAGGAGTGGGGTTACGCAGTTGTTCATACTCGACTACAGCAAACAAGAGTAATGTACGGGGTTCTCACCATCAGCACACTGTTGCAGTCCTGTAGCTCATATTCAAAGATAAGAACCTTAGATTCAGAGTCCTCACCAACTGCAGAACATCCTCCCAAAGTAAGGCCAGATGGCTGGATCAAGAGACCATTACCAAACAAGTCTCGCTTTGCTTCTATCAGTACTGCTCGCTCTCCACATTGAACAGCTACACTGCTAGGAGTAACAGGCTGCCTCAACTGAAAATCCACTGCCAAATCACTCAGTACTTCAGGAACAACAGGATATCTCCAGTCCAATGGCTTCACTGGACCTTGCATTAGCTGCTTGGACTGAACACCAAGAGGCTCTTTCAGAAGTCCTCTGGAATCACCACTCAAAGCACCCTGATATGGAGCAGCTATCTGTTGAGGATTCCAAAGACCAGCAGTTGAAGAAACAGGACCTCTGAATGAAGAAGCCAGGTCTGATTTGGGATTTTTAAATTGTCCCAAATTGTTCCATGCACCACACAGACCAAAAACAGCACACACAAGAACCACAATTGCACCTTGACTGAGCTCCATTTTGTCAAACCTGCAGACAATGCCTCAGTACACACCACTGATAGGTTGGGCTATTAAATACAGCTTTGAATTAAGGTGTCTCCTCCCCTTTCAGCTCAATTAATTAACTAAATTATACTCTGGACCTGCAGAGTTCAAGCATTAACAAACGACAATATGGAAAGACCGTAGCCTATATCCCAATCAGGCTGGAGATGATGTTACATATATGCAGCTGGACTGTGAACTGTTTGAGAACTTTATAATTTAAGATGAGAGGATTTATTTTTATTAAAATAGAGAATAAGCAGGTGAAACCATAACGTTTAACATGAATAAAGGTGATGAAAATGTGTGGAGCGTAGCAGTACAGAAACAGTCTCTACTTGGTCAGGTACTAAGTCATAAATCTCAAAATTCTTGTATTTTTAAATAAAATGTGTAATAAAATTATGATGCAGTGGAACTGTACATTTGAAATTAATTATTTACATATTAAATGATCTACAACAAAAAATTATAATTCCCAGAATAGTGTCAGTTTTAACCCACTTTGGCATACATTTAAATTACAATTAATACAAAACATTTTACAAATGTTTTTTTTGTTACATATATTTTTTGACATATAGCATTGTATTCTTTTAAGTGTCTTGGAGTACCATTAGGCTCAAGTGTTAGGTTAGGGAGGTGTGTTTAAATATATATTAGGGCTGTCGATTTAACACGTTAATTCAGTGCGATTAATTTTATTAAAAATAACGCGTTAAAACAAAATTACGCAATCTATCGCAATGCTCCCGGACAATAATAAGGAAAAGTCCTGACAAATGCAAGCGAAAATCGCTCTTCATTTGCATAAAGTTAAACATTTATCAACTTTGCGTCACTGGACACACCCACATCCGGTCACCAACGTCGCTCGTGTTGCCGGAAGTCGCCAGTTCTAGTTGAAAATTAATGGTATGAGGTAGTTTTGTCGCTGTCAGTGTGAAAGAAGCTTTAGGGCTCAGCAGAACAACGGTTAAAAGTAAGTAATTCTTTGGGAGAACACGAAACAACTCAATTAACTTAAATTATATAACCCACCTCGCTAGAACATTGCTGGTTAGATTGTGTACACACACAAACACACACACGACAAGAAAGGTGTTTAAATCTAAAACGGTTCCCTTTTAGTGACAAAATATGTAAACCTATGTATATTATTTTTAAAAGTATAGTATTCTTTGTTTATCATTAAAACTGGAACTACCGGAATTCAGTGTCTACTAGATTCTAAACTCTATAATCTCAGTCTCAATTGAAAAAAAATTACCCAAATAAGAGATTTCATTCAGTTTGGACACTTCTAGTCCATTCAACCATTGTACTGATCAGCCCATTTAATCTAACAATTTATATTTGTGAGCAAATTAGCGATAGCGCTCGAGACCGTTAGCAACGTTTGTCTCGGTCAAAGAATAACCGTTGCTAAGCAACCATCAACCGCGGGAATGATTAACATTAGAAGTCCTGTGCGGTCAATATGACGGTGTCTAGTAGTTATAGGTTTAATTGAACAATTTTCTTCGTCTTTTGTGTAATTTACATAAATTAAAAAAACTATTATTTTAAATAAGACACTTTTAGAATAAGTCAGGTACCTGCAGGATTGCATTTTTTAGTCAAAATCATTACTAAAAAAATATCTTCATAATATGCAAAAGCATACAAATTTTACTTTGCTTCCTAGGCTCTACATTTAACTTTAATTTAAAGCAGCAGCAGAATAAATGATTCAGTATCAGGGTTTTCCTGGCTCAAATGAGGTGGTACCATCCTGATCATGTGCACACATACATTAGTACCATGCCTTCCACTGGCTGAAGCAAACACTTACAAGCAACATATTTTAGATGATTGAAGAAAATGACAATTATCCATTTATAGCATATTTGTAGTGAAGACGCCGGCACAGAAGTGTTAAGATCAGTAAGCAGCTTTATTAACAATAAAAACAGTAAAACAAAGTAGCAAAAAAAAGGGTAAACTAAAGGCAGGCAAGAGTTTGGTACACAAGGTTACAGCATTGAATGTGAGAGAACTGGTTATTTACATAGAGTTAATATGAAGCAGGTGGGAGAGAAATCAAATAGAGGAGGATTGTGGGAAATGTAGTTCGTGAGGAGTTAGTACTCAGTAGATGGTGACCTCTTGTGGTGTTCAGGAGAGATTGCAGGTGCAACGATATTGAATTAAAAAAGCTAGCCTGATCAACATTAAATTAAATACAGCATAACAGCTAATGTGTTCATTTATAGTTAACAAACAGTAAACATGATTAAGCAGAAAGTGCATCCTGTTTGATTTCTTTATCTTACAAAATCACAAAGTTTTGCTGTTATTGTGAGTGTACACAAATTAAAGTAAACCCTTTATAGTTTCGAATGATGTCATACTCTTATCTGTATGACCAAAAATTACAGAGTATTTTAATTTGATGATATCTATGGAAAAGTCAGGTGATCGCACCTCCGGTGAGCACAGAGGATTGACTGTTATAAATATTAAAAAAAAACAGCTCAAACAGGAGTTCTGTAGATAACAAAATGCATACTATTGGAATATTTATTGATTTACAAAAGGCGTTTGATACCATTAATCATGAAATTTTGTTATGGAAATTAGAGAGATATGGGATAAGAGGAAAGGTATTAGACTGGATAAAAAGTTATTTGACTCAGCGAAAGCAGTTTGTGAAATTGGGAGATTATTCTTCTGAATGCCTGGAAATTTCTTGTGGAGTCCCACAGGGGGCGGTGTTAGGCCCGAAATTGTTTCTTATTTATATTAATGATTTATGTCAAGTGTCAGAAGTACTGAAATTAGTGTTGTATGCAGATGACACTAATATTTTTTGCTCTGGCAATGATCTTCAGTTGCTAGTACAGGAGACAAATAAGGAATTAGAGAAGATTAAATTATGGTTTGATACAAATAAATTATCATTACATTTAAAGAAAACAAAATTAATGATGTTTGGTAATGGTCGAAATAATTTGCAAATTGAAATAAAGTTGGATGGAGTGAACATTGAAAAGGTTGTTGAAATAACATTTTTAGGAGTCATAATTGACAATAAAGGGAACTGGAAACCTCACATTAGTCATGTCAGGAGTAAGGTTTCTTGGAGTATAGCAATAATTGGGAGAGCAAGGCAAGTTCTAAATCAGAAGTGGTTACAGATGCTCTATTGCTTATTGGTTTTGCCATATCTTATTGTGTAGAAATGTGGGGAAATAATTACGTCACAACAGTTCAGCCAATTGTCATTTTACAGAAGAGAGCTTTAAGGATCATTCATGGGGTTGTTTTAGAGATCATACAATACATATTTTATGGATTCCAGATTACTAAAATGTAATGATGTGGTGGATTTACAGACTTTGCAAATTCTATATAGGGCAAAGGGTAATGATTTACCTCAAAATGTACAAAAGTTATTTATTTGGAGAGGAGGAGGACATGGGTTGAGAGGAAAACTAAATTTCATACTACCATTATTGGTACATAGTAGGAAGAAACGTTTTTGTGTTTCCATACAAGGGGTGAAACTGTGGAACAACTTAAATGAGAAGCTTAAGGAATGTCCAAATATAAAACAATTTAGGAAACGATTTAAAAGAAAAGATTTTTGAACGTTATAAAAATGAAGAAAAATGAGTTGGTTAAGCTAGAAATTTTTGTTGCAAGAATAGTGTATAAATGTATGATGAAATATGAGCCTGTGTTTTGAAAAAAAATAAAAAATAAGTGGATAATACCAAAGAAAGTAAACTGAAAGTAAATGTATTAATATTTTATATCTTGTGCATGTGACTGCTTGCCTGAGATTCATCGACAGCACGAAATTTGATGGAGGTGGCCGCCTCATATTTCTCTATGATTCCCTATAGGAGTATAGTACCTACTGACATATTGCATCTTTACTTTGCTACTTTGCAGATGAGACGAGAGTGAGGGCAGATTAGATCAGCAGCAGGCAGGGGAAACTGGTCGAACCATTAGTGATTTAGGAGACCCGGACACAGGCCCTAAACATGTAAAGCTACCTCAATATCCCCTCGAAAGTTTTGGATAACAAAAAAGGGCCTTTCAACACAAGTGGTTTGAAATCTTTGATTGGCTTAAACTCTGTTGAGAGAAGTGCAGTATTCTGTTTTTCCTGTAGAATCTAATGAAGACAACACAGCAGAAACAACCAGGATGCATTAATTAGCTTAGGGTACACAAATTGGAAGAGAGCTCTGGAATCATTCCATGTACATGAGAAAACTGCAATCCACAAAGCCACAATTATGTCTTGGAAGATTTATAAGACTAGTCTAGAGCATGGAGACATTGTAGAAAAAATGCAAGCTGCAAATGTGAGCTGAGATTCAGAAGAGGCAAGAGTACCTCTGTTGCATAGTGCCAGTTACTGCACTTTTAAGGAAACCCTTTCGTTGCCATGATGAGACGGAGTCAAGTAACAACCAGGGTAACTTTTGCAAGATCATGAACCTCCTTGCACAATTTGACCCATTCCTCCAAAATTACAAGGCTAAGATGATCCAAAGCTGCTCCCAAGAGGTCACAGCAACAATTGTTGAAGTTATAGCAGCTCAAATGTTTTCTGTAATGGCAGATGAGGCCACAGATTTAACAGCTTGCAGCATGTGTGATATGTTTCACCTGATGGCACATTAAAGGAATGTTCCCTAGGACTCAACAAGTTGAGAGGGTTTGATGCAGAGTCCATCACTGAAGCAAGAGCAAATGCTGGTGTCAAATGGCCTTGAGAACCTGCAGTGTGTGGCTCAAGCTTATGCTGGCGTGTCAGTTATGAGCGGTGTAGCTGGAAGTACCCAGAAGCAATATATGTCCACTGCACATGGTTTTATGTTACATCTGCAAAGCAATCACAGAAGCCAGTGAATTCTGACACATTAGAGTGTGTACTCTTTATCGAGCATGCCTCTTGCCAACCATAATAAGTTAATTCATGTACAGAAACAACTTGGTTTGCAGAAAAGTGAGCTCGTTCATCTTTCTAAGACCAGATGGTCATGTCAGCTGGGTTCTGTTGATGTCATGCTGAATAATTTCTCAGCTGTCTAAGAGACCCTCGAGAATATTTCACCACCAATGGCAATAGGACTCAGGGCAAAGCTGTGCAGGTTTCCTGCAGTCTATATGTTGCTAATGTTCCAGAGCATGCTTTCAAACAGATCTGAATTGCACAAATATCTTCAAGGTGAGATTGTGGACTTGGCACAAGCAGTTGAGTTCAAAGAAGCCTTCTATGAACAGCCGGTGAGTCCCATGAATCTAGTGCTCCTCGACAGGCCATACTGAGTGTAGAGAAACAAGCCGATAGACTTACAAATCGATGGCAAAAACAGGGAGCGAGACCAAAAGGCACTCGAGACATCAGATTGTCACGAGCATCTCATATTGCCGCAGTAGCATCCTCTACCACAGATACGGCTCTGACAAGGATTGCAAACACTGGTTTCCTACCACGCCTGTACATCTTGAGAACAGATTTGAAGTATTAATGAATGAGGAATCCCCAAACGTGATGAATGTGATCGAACACAGACTGAATCAGCCAGTAGCTAACACTGATGCCAACTGGCGCTCAAGGTCAAGCAGACACCGGCATTCAGCACAGAGCGCAGCCGGGCCCAGGACTCTGATAGTGGGTGACTCCATAATCAGAAACATTAGCAGCAGGGATACAACTACATGCTGCCTTCCACAAGCAACAACTTCGGATGTAAACAGGGAACTTCATAACATTCTGATGAAACATTAGACTGCAAATCGACTCATCATTCATGTGGGGAAGAATGATATTCATAAAGAGCAGTCAGAACTCCTTAAGAAGGATTTCAATGAACTTTTTGAAACACTTAAAAGACAGAAAGTTCAAACATTCATCAGTGGACCACTTCCAGCAAGAGGAACAAACAGGTTTTCACAGTTGCTTGGGCTTAATACATGGCTGCAAAAAACCTGCAATATAAAAGGACTTCATTGGCAACTTCAATCTTTTCTGGAGTCAGAGGCAACTGTTTCGACAGGATGGCCACCACCCAAACAAACTTGGTTCAAGAGTGCTAAAGGACAATATCTACTTCTCCCTCAATCATCCTTCTGCAGTGTGTGCCAATCCACTCAATCTGAATGGCACACACACACCTGGACACAGTATGAATGACCACAGGACTTCACTTCAGGACCTGAATGGACATACAGTTGACAGATCACACAAGGACAATGATAACACCACTCAGCCACAACAATTTCTGCTCATGGACACAATCTCATCTGAGCCCTGCCCACAATGTTCACCACAGACAGACTGTGACATATTAGAACTGCTCCAAGATTCAGCACCCAAGGACGACTTTCTGGAAAACACCCAGAAAAACCAGGACAGCATATTACAGCCTCGGATAACACCAGAGCAACAGCCCCTCTCACCAGACACATTATCCCTCTCTCCAGCATCTCCACATCTGTGCTTCTCAGAGAAAATGGAAGAACTGGTGTATGCTGGAACCAAACTATCCCACTCTTTTGCTGCAAGCCCCCAGATATCAAGCAAAAAACGTCAGGCCCCTCAAACACCTGCGGGCCCAGCTCGCCCTCCCCCTCCTCCTGTGAGAGCTCTTCGACCTCTGCCACAACGCAAGGGCTCACACCCTCCTCCATCTGCTCGAGGTGATCCAAAAACAACTGATACCAGCTCTCAGTGATATGTGTCGGGTCTCCGCTACGATAACAGTAACTTTCTCAAATGTTTACAAAACAAGTGGGAACCCAGTGTGCCTGTATCTTTCTCTATTGCTGTTCGACTACATGATAGAAAGTCTAAGGCCTTCAAAAGCCATACAGCAAACCCATCTAATCTGGTGCCTATTACACACCAAACTAAGATTGCTGAGGGGACAAGTTAGCACTTTTAAACATCCGCTCACTTAAAAATAAATCACTTCTAGTCAACGACTTAATAAGCACATACATCCTGGATTTTATGTTTCTAAATAAAACTTGCCTAGAAGACAGCTGTAGTGCAACAGTCCTTAATGAAACATCCCCTCCTAACTTTACTTATTTGAGTGTCTGCAGAGAAGGTAGGAGAGATGGGGGTTTAGCTGCTCTTTTTAAAGATGTCTATCAATGTAAGCAAATATCATTTGGGAATTACCCGTCTTTCGAATATCTGGGTAGTGTGTTAACTCTTTCCCCACCAGCGTTTTTAAAAAAAAGTTGCCAGCCACCGCCAGGGTTTTTGATGATTTTCGCTAAACTTTAATGGCCCGCAGAATATTTTCTTCCATGAATATATGAAGATGCTATATATCAAAATAAAGATCTGAGCCTCTGCTTTTAGGCAAAATTTTATCTTCATTTGTTCTTTTTTTATTGCCACTTGAACAGAGGTAGGTTTTGTCAAAAACAACATTTCGGAAAAAAAGCTGAGAAAAAGGCATTTTTATCAAACAAGTGCTTTAGTATTAGTATGGTGTTCCACTTCACGTTTGAGACGATCGCAGTCTGTTTCTTTGATCAAAGAGTTGCCTACTCTTTCAAAACATGCGCGCGGGTCTTCCTTACCGTATACTACCTAAAACACGGATACCCGGAAAATTCTGTGTTTGGCGGGGAAAGAGTTAAAAGGTGCTCCACGCATTTTACTTATCATTATTTACAGGCCTCCAAAATACTCTCCAGCCTTTGCTGAGGACTTTACAGAACTGTTATAAACAATTACCTCAGAGTTTGACTGTTTTGCCATTGCTGGAGACTTTAACAGTCACATAGATAATGCAGGAAACAATATGACAAAAGAAATCAAAACTGTTTTAAAATCTTTTGATCTGACTCAGCATGTACATGGACCCACACACAATCATGGACACACTCTAGATTTACTTATCAGTAAGGGTCTAAAAATTTCATCGATTGTTATTAATGATGTAGCACTGTCTGATCATTTCTGTATTTTCTTTGATATATTGATCTCTCCTGCCATTGAAGCTAGATCTGTGTCTGTCAAGAAGAGATGCCTAAATGAGAATCCAAGTGTACATTTATGAAGGCTATATCTTTAACACCAAGTATATCTGCTGACTCTGTTGATTTTCTCCTTGATTCTTTTAACTCAAAAGTTAAAAGTGTAATTGATGATATTGCAACTGTGAAAGTCAGGAAGAAGAGTGGCAGACAAAAAGCACCTTGGAGAAACTCAACAGCAGTGCAAAATATGAAAAGACAATGCAGAAAAGCAGAGCGCATGTGGCGGAAGACAAAACTTGTAGTCCATTATAACATCTACAAAGACAGCATCCATGCTTTTAATATGGAACTAGGCAAAGCTAGACAGACTTTCTTCTCGAATATTATAAACAGCAACTTAAACAACACACACACTCTTTTTGCGACTGTAGAGAGACTGACAAACCCCCCAAGCCAGATTCCCAGTGAAATGCTCTCAGACAGCAAGTGCAAGAGTTTGCTTCTTTCTTCTCTGGAAAAATCAATAATATCAGAAAGGTGATCAGCACATCCTTGAGTTGTGCTGGGGTCAGATAAATCAAACCACAACCTGAGAAAGTAGTTACTATGTCTGATTTCAAAGAAATTGATGGCAAAATTTTGGAAGAAACCGTAGAGCACCTTAAAACATCAACCTGCGCCCTTGATGCACTTCCCACATCTTTTTTTCAAAAGTGTATTCAACTGTTTAGAAGCAGATCTCCTAGAAGTGAGAAAATCCTCACTTCTCTCTGGGAGTTTTCCAAACTCCCTGAAAACTGCAGTTGTCAAGCCCCTCTTGAAAAAGAGCAATCTGGATAAGACCTTATTAAGCAACTATAGACCGATCTCAAATCTTCCTTTCATAGGCAAGATCATTGAAAAAGTTGTCTTCAATCAGCTGAACAAATTCTTGAAATCAAATGGATACTTTGACAATTTTCAATCTGGTTTCCGATCGCATCATAGCACAGAGACAGCGCTCATAAAGATAATAAACGATATTCGCTTAAATACTGATACAGGCAAATTATCAGCACTGGTACTACTCGACCTCAGTGCTGCATTTGACACTGTCGATCACAACATACTTCTTGACAGGCTGGAAAACTGGGTGGGGCTTTCTGGGATGGTCCTAAAATGGTTCAAGTCATATTTAGAAAGGAGAGGTTATTATGTGAGTATAGGAGACCATAAGTCTGAGTGGACGTCCATGACATGCGGAGTCTCTCAAGGCTCAATTCTTGCACCACTCCTGTTCAACCTGTATATGCTCCCAATGAGCCAAATAATGAAAAAGAACCAAATTGCTTACCACAGCTATGCAGACGACACACAGATCTACTTAGCCCTATCACCTAACGATTACAGCCCCATTGACTCCCTGTGCCAATTGCATTGATGAAGTTAACAGTTGGATGTGCCAAAACTTTCTTCAGTTAAACAAAGACAAAACTGAAGTCATTGTGTTTGGAAACAAAGATGAAGTTCTCAAGGTGAATGCATACCTTGACGCTAGGGGTCAAACAACTAAAAATCAAGTGAGGAATCTTGGTATGTCTCTAGAGTCAGACCTCAGTTTCAGTAGTCATGTCAAAGCAATAACTAAATCAGCATACTATCATCTAAAAAATATTGCAAGAATTAGATGCATTGTTTCCAGTCAAGACCTAGAGAAACTTGTGCATGCTTTCATCACCAGCAGGGTGGATTATTGTAATGGACTCCTCACTGGCCTTCCCAAAAAGACCATAAGACTGTTGCGGCTCATACAGAATGCTGCTGCCAGGATTCTGAGCAGAACCAGAAAATATGAACATATCACACCAGTCCTCAGGTCTTTACACTGGCTCCCAGTTACATTTAGGATTGATTTTAAAGTATTATTGCTGGTATATAAATCACTCAATGGGCTAGGACCTCAATATATTGCAGATATGCTCACTGAATATAAACCCAACAGATCACTCAGATCATTAGGATCACATCAGCTAGAAATACCAAGGGTTCACTCTAAGCAAGGAGAGTCTGCTTTTAGCTTTTATGCCAGCCGCAGCTGGAACCAGCTTCCAGAAGAGATCAGATGTGCTCCTACAGTAGTCACATTCAAATCCAGACTCAAAACACATCTGTTTAGCTGTGCATTTACTGAATGAGCACTGTGCCACGGTGTGTCCGACTGTTTGTACTGTACTTATTTTATATTCTAAACTGTTTCAATTATTCTTATTTTATTTTTTTTATTTTAATCTCTTCTATGTAAAGCACTTTGAATTACCATTGTGTATGAAATGTGCTATATAAATAAACTTGCCTTGCCTACAGCTAAGATCAGAGGAAATACTTGTAGCCAAACAATACTTAGCTAGGAAAAAGGAGGAAGGTGCAACCCTTGACATGCTAGGTGTATACAGGCTGCTCGACTCTGACATGTTCCTCATTTAAAACCTGTTCCTCAGGTGGCACGAAGCATTCCTGTGAGCAGTTCCCTCCGATGTCTACATACATGGCTAAGGAGCACTATGGACCAGGATAGACTTAATCACCTGGCAGTTCTGTCCATTGAAATATATGCTGTAGTTGACAGAGCCTGGTGTGGTTATTGATAGATTTGCCAAATTCAAATCAAGATGCAGTCTGATACTACCCCCTCCGAAAGAGGCAACCCAGACACAAGACAGGGACTAACAGCAAGAGTGAAATATAATGGAGACACTAGGAAAGAGTACTAGATGAAGAAACCAGAAAAAGCACAGACAGACAATAAATAGTACAAGGAGGGAGATACCAGGAACGACAGACAAATATTACAATATGGAGCCACTTGGGAGTGCAAATTCAAACTAAGGGATCTCAAGATGTGTTCCAAGTATTAAACATTAATGACAATTTTATGTTTGATGCAACACACCGGAGACGCTACACAAGCATGGCTGACACAGGTGTACATTAACGGGTCCTTAAACAAGCCCTCATAATAAATTTCAAACTGATTGACAAATTCACTGGCAAAACTATTGAACTGTATTGCCAATGGATGCTTTTGGTCAATAATATGGTTGTAAACTATGTATTGTTTTGGCTTATCAATAATTAACTCTTCTGCCCAAAGAATGTAATGCATTAGTTATTAAGAAACATTTTTTAGGATTGTGCCTTTACAAACTTTTCCAAAACAAATTGACTTTGTCTCAGTACATATATGCCAAATCAAGCTGTGACTTGTGCATTTTGGCTGGACTTTGAAAACTCATTGTCACTCCACATTTGTGCGTTCTATTTTATTATACAGCCAACATAGTGGAATTTGTCAGGAAGAGAAGTGTAGCTCAAGTGACAGAATTTCTTTTATGACCATTTATTTTTCCAGACTCAAGAAAAGCAAAAAAATCGAAGTTTACAGTGAGGTACCTGTAACGGAACAATTTCTGGAGTTTATAAAAAAAAAAAACCAACACAAGTTCACCCCAAAATTGTAATTCTTCATCAACTCATCCGCCTGGCATCCCAGATGTGTAGGACTCCTAGCAGAACACATGATTAAGAATTTCTCATCTCTGTAGGTCCATACAATGCAAGGGGTGCCAACAGCCACTAAAGGGAACATGAAGTAATCCAGATGACTCCTGGTCAAACAGATATCTTCTGAAGTGGTAGGATAGGTGGAGAGAAATGGATCAATGAAAGTCACTTATCAAATTCTCCTCCCTGCCCTGTAGAGGGCAATATGCACAGAGAAGCACCAAACAGGAGAAAGTGAAAGTAACTAAACATGGCATAATCAGCCTGATGGTAAGTGGGATCTCAAGAACAAATGGGATCACATTTCATACTCAAACCAGTTATACTACAAACTGAAGTACACCAGGAGTTAGTATAACTAGTCACATGAAATACATGAAGCCAGACAGAGTAAAGCAAAATGGCCAATATTGCCAGTTTTATTGAAAACCAGTCTTCTGCTGCCGTTGAACCACGATGGGACCAAAGGTGGCCTTTCCTTCCCACTGAGGACCTAGAAGAGAAAACCAAGTTAAGCAGCCCCTCTTTTAGAGACACCTTAGAAATGCATTCTACCAACCTCCATAGCCAGCAGGGGCACTTAAACTGTCTGATCCACACGTGGAGTCACAACAGCCACAAACTTGGTCATTGCCATCAGCAGCAAACCACCTGCAATTAAGAGGATCAGACACTGCACCTTCAGCTTAATCAAAACTCCACATGGCAAGAAGCTTACCCATTGGAATAGAAGGAACAAGACTTGCGCTGGGCATCAGTGGGGGTGGAGGCAAGAGTGGCCTTCAGAACGCATGTGATGTAGATCTGCAAAAGCAACAGAAGTTATAAAACTGGGAGTAAAAAAAAATAAAAAAAAAATGATTATCCAATTCCTACATACAGAGGGATTGTCTCCCTGCTGGAACAGGAATGCCTCGAGCTGGAACTGTAATTTGTCAGTCCGAGATTGAGGCAGGAAGTAGGAATTGGAACCTGTAGACTTGCCATCCATGAAGCACCTAAAGACAGACGGTGGCATTAGCCAAAGCAATTAAGGATAGCATGTAGTCACCAAGACAAGCCACCCAGTTGCCAACATTTGTAGAGGTTAAACTGCATTAATTGGGCTTGTTTGGAGTCAGACAGATATCCAACACCTTTGCCTAAACACCCTTCCAAACCTGGCAGCCAAGCATTAGCTTCTAGAACTAACTGATGCAACTTTAATAAGAACTGATCTTACCCATGATTCTCAATGAAGGAATATCTCGGCTGAGCTTGCACATCAGGCAATGGAGTGGCCACACAACTGTCCACAAGAACACGTAGAGGAACATGATTGAACAAAATCACAGAGGCTTCAAAATGAAGAAGGTCACCCAGGAAGTACAAGTTGGAAGGCCTCTGGAAGGACCAGTCATCTGCAAGAGAAACCACATTTAGGATACAGCCAATGTCACAAAGCTGAATTTGGATGAAATACTAACCAGTCATGAGCTTCAAGGAGAAAACCAAGACTTCTTCCCCAGACGCCATGGAAGCAAAAGGGACCCATGCTGGCATCAAGACATTGCTGCTCACATTGTGAAACCTGAAGTTTAAGAGGCATTGCCATGTGGTTAAGTTGAGAAGCTTGTGCAACATACAGTACGCTAAAAGTACAAACTTAAGCTAGAGCATTTCTCCCCCCCCCTCTATTTGGAATGCCCAATCCTCATGGTGACTCCTTAGTCCAGGTAGCAGAAGATCCCAGTTGCCTCTGAAATGGTTGGTCAAACCATAAACCTTATCATGTGGCTTTAGCACATTACCAGAGACATAGCAGTTAGCATGTAGGCTCCAATGTTAAATTGCAAGTAGCTTGACCAACTCTGCCATCAAATGAACAGTCGCCTTGAAATTGGAATTTGTATCAAGGAACACGTTTTACACAAAGTCTGATGCTCAAATAAAGCCCGATTACAAGCTACAGTAACACATCCCTTAGAAGTCACAATGACCTGGAGATGAAAGCTACAAAAACCACTTGCCTTGAATAATGGCACTGAATGCCAATGTTGGCACTATTAGCCCTGTGAATTGGAGTTCCAACATATGGCTCAGGGGTGTAAGTAAGGGCAAAGGTGTAGACAAGCGCATCTTCAGTCATCTGTCAAAAAGGAGTGGGGTTACACAGACGTTCATACTCGACTACAGCAAACAAGAGTAATGTACGGAGTTCTCACCATCAGCACACTGTTGCAGTCCTGTAGCTCATATTCAAAGATGAGAACCTTAGATTCAGAGTCCTCACCAACTGCAGAACATCCTCCCAAAGTAAGGCCAGATGGCTGGATCAAGAGACCGTTACCAAACAAGTCTCGCTTTGCTTCTATCAGTACCGCTCGCTCTCCACATTGAACAGCTACACTGCTAGGAGTAATAGGCTGCCTCAACTGAAAATCCACTGCCAAATCACTCAGTACTTCAGGAACAACAGGATATCTCCAGTCCAATGGCTTCACTGGACCTTGCATTAGCTGCTTGGACTGAACACCAAGAGGCTCTTGCACAAGTCCTCTGGAATCACCACTCAAAGCACCCTGATATGGAGCAGCTATCTGTTGAGGATTCCAAAGACCAGCAGTTGAAGAAACAGGACCTCTGAATGAAGACGCCAGGTCTGATTTGGGATCTTTAAATTGTCCCAAATTGTTCCATGCACTGCACAGACCAAAAACAGCACACACAAGAACCACAATTGCACCTTGACTGAGCTCCATTTTGGCAAACCTGCACACAATGCCTCAGTACACACCACTGATAGGTTGGGCCATTAAATACAGCTTTGAATTAAGGTGTCTCCTCCCGTTTCAGCTTAATTAATTAAATTAATTCTACTCTGGACTTGCAGAGTTCAAGCATTAACAAATGACAATATGGAAAGACCGTAGCCTATATCCGAATCAGGCTGGAGATGATGTTACATATATGCAGCTGGCCTGTGAACTGTTTGAGAACTTTATAATTTTAGATGAGAGGATTTATTTGCATTAAAATAGATAGAGAATAAGCAGGTGAAACCATAACGATTAACAAGAATAAAGGTGATGAAAATGTGTGGAGCGTAGCAGCACAGAAACAGTCTCTACTTGGTCAGGTACTAAGTCATAAATCTCAAAATTCTTGTATTTTTAATTAAATGTGTAATAAAGTTATGATGCAGTGGAATTGTACATTTGAAATGAATTATTTACATATTAAATGATCTACAACAAAAAATTATAATTCCCAGAATAGTGTCAGTTTTAACCCACTTTGGCATACATTTAATTTACAATTAATACAAAACTTTTTACAAAATGTTTTTTTGTTACCATATATTTTTTTTAACATATAGCATGTTTATAGCATGGTGTACCATGTTAAAACCATGGCACTTGTATATTTTCATCATTAAGTGTGATTCAAGGTGTTGGGGAGGGCATTGCCCCCCTTAGATTTTCTCAAACCTTTAGCATAGTGGGGTCCAGGGGTGGATTATGACTGGCAATGGCCCTGGGGTGTTCTTTGAGCCCATCTCCTGTCCAATTTTCTTTTAAAGTTGAGATCTATTTTCATTTACTTTTAATACCTGTTCTGTTTCTTTCAGTCCAGATGTGGTAAAGAATCCGCTCAACCGAAACACGTTCGCTGAACGGCCAAAAAATGCATATATTTACAGGTTTCATTATAAATTATGAAATATTTTAGCTTCATCAAACACTTTAAATATTGAAGGATTTAACAAGTACAGAAGGCTCCTACAGTATCTACGCAAGAGTTTGGCGCTCGCGCTGCTATCTTTTCTAACTCATCTGAATGATGGAGTCCGTTCCATTTAGCAGTGATCATCCCTACACCCTTTTTTCATCAAAGGCTTTACCCTCCATTTTGAGAGCTTCGAAGGGCTGAAAAGTGTGGGGCTCAAAAATAGTGGTCATTTGGTCATTTATTGGGAAATTCAGTTTAGAACGTCCTTACAGCTTGGCTACCATTGTCATACTTCAATCGAAAGCCCCGTGAAGGCATCATTTAAGCCTTTTCAAAGAGTCCACAAATCCCCTAGACTATGTTACATTGACAGAATATTAAAATGAGTTAAGAGTCTGTTTTTCAATGTTCATAATTTCAAACTTCAGCTGTCAAAATATACACACAAGCCTTAAATCTGCTTAAACATGCTCTCTTTTTTCTTTCATTTTTTATTACTGGAAAACCTGTACAAATGTCTAACGTGAAATATTTAAAACTATTTGAAACTTTCAGACAATGTTTTGTCAGACCAACATTATAGTTTGTCTCGTTAAACTTTGAAGCGTTACTTTTAAACTTCATTAAGCAAAATATCACCTAAGCCAAGTTATTTTTTGTAATGCATGTCAAACATGCAGTTTAGCAATGAATAGTATAATAAGCATTTTTGTTCGACAGCCCTTTTATACAAATAATACAGCTTAACCATATAAAACTTGATATATGAAATAATAGTCAGAAAATTATATTTTTTAAACCTGTTTAAACCTATTTTTCTACCCAATACTGATATTTCATATGTATGTATGTATGGATGTATGTATGTATACACACATCCATACATACATACTCACACACACATTCTAACACGGATGGACAGAGTCTGAGGACCCCGGTTCAAGTCCACCCGTGAACTCAATCTGGCACGTGACATTACAGAGTCATTCCACATTTGCATTTTCAGATTTTGGCATTGATAATATAAGTGTCTTTTTAACTTCTCATATATACAGTATTTTAAAACACTCTTTGTTAAGTTAGGCGTTGATTTGGTAAGGATGTATTTTTTAAATGTCTCATTTATATTTTAAAACACTATTGGTTAGGTTTAGGCTAAAGTGTTAGGTTAGGGAGGTGTGTTTAAATATACATTAGGGCTGTCGATTTATTGACTGAAGCAAACACTTACGAAGACGCCGGGGCAGAAGTGTTAAGATCAGTAAGCAGCTTTATTAAAAATAAAAACAGTAAAACAATGTAGCAAATAAAAGGGTAAACTAAAGGCAGGCAAGAGTTTGGTACACAAGGTTACAGTCCAGAAAGGCAAACAAAGTTTATCCGATAGACTGTGGGGTAATCCATTACAGAGGCAATAGCTCAAAATACTCACAAGCAGGCTGGGAAATCTAAATAAACAGGCATGAGTCAAAAAAAAGGGTAACCCGGTAATGGGAACAAATGCTCAGAAATGTTGACAGGTAAACAAGACTTTGTCTATTTAAATGACCGGTTCTCCCACATTCAATGCAGAGTTAATATGAAGCAGGTGGGACAGTAATTAAATAGAGGAGGATTGTGGGAAATGTAGTTTGTGAGTAGTTAGTACTCAGGAAATGGTGATCTCTGGTAGCGAGAGATTGCAGGTGTAATGATATTTAATTATAAAAGCTAACCTGATCAACATTCAATTAAAAGGTTATGCTCAAAACCAAATGACTCAGTATATTGGTGTGGATACTCGGTAATACAACTTCCAGGTAACGTGATTGAGGCGTATTCACTACCATACAAATCAGCACAAGCAGCTGAGCTGTTTGCACTGATCAGGGCATGACGATTGGCAAAAGACAAAACTGTTAGTATTCATACTGACTCGAAATATGCATTTGCGGTAGTGCATGACTTCGCAAAATTATCGGACTCAAGAAATTTCGAAACAGCAGAAGGAAAACCTATCTCACATCACAATTTGGTCTCAGAACTACTAAAGGCAGCACAGCTGCCCAAAAAGTTAGCTGTGGTTAAAGTGGCAGGTCACACTCCGGGGCAGACAGGGGAGGCTAAAGGAAACAGATTAGCCGACGAGGGGGTGAAATGGGCAGCGAAAGAGGTAATAAATAGCCCATACGGAACAGAGGAGGGAGAAGTGCAATTTATGGCCAGCATGCTAATTCAAGGTCTAGACATAAAGGTGTTACAAGGGAATCCCACAGACATAGACCTCGCTCACTGATCAGACCAGGAAGTTCAGGACAGTCCGGACGGACTTCTGAGAGACAAGCAAAGCCAGCTGGCCTTGCCAAAAACCGCAATAGTGATACTATGCAGACATTATCATGGCCTTTCTCATGCATCAAAACAGAAAGTAATCCATTCCATCAATCAAAATTACTGCATACACGCCGTCAGAGCAGCTGTGCACACAATATTAGACTCATGTCTGACATGCGCTCGAAACCACCAACACAAACCAGCATCACATGAAAGCATACCACATCCTGAGGCACCATTTCAACATCTACAAATTGATTTCACTCACATGCCAGAATGCAGAAATCTGAAATTACTCCTTGTAATAGTAGACAGAGTTTCAAAAATGGATAGAAGCATTCCCATGTGATAGGGAAAATGCTAAAACGGTGGTAAAAGTATTGGCAAAGGAAATAATTCCTCGATTTGGTATACCAACAGTGATAGAGAGTGACAATGATACACCATTTTCATCAAAGGTGACACAGCTCCTAGCAAAAGACCTCAACATTAATTGGCATTTTAACATTCCATACCACCCCCAATCGGCGGGTGTGGTGGAACGAACGAACTGTACATTAAAAGATAGGTTGAACAAAGCATGTACGGAAACAGGTAGGACTTGGGTAGATGTGCTTCCTGCCATTCTTACTGAACTCAGGATGACACCATCAAGTGTAACTAAAATGGAATGGTGGTGGTTTAGTGGTCAAAGCACATAACTGGTAATCAGAAGGATGCTGGTTCGAGCCCCACAGCCACCACCATTGTGTAAGGCACTTAACTCCAGGTTGCTCCAGGGGGATTGTCCCTGTAATAAGGGCTCTGTAAGTTGCTTTGGATAAAAGCGTCTGCCAAATGCATAAATGTAAATGTAAATGTAAATGTCTCCATTTGAAATACTAATGGGTAGACCTTTCCCAATCCCGTGGGTCAAAGGTCGTGCTGGCTTTCTCTCCACAGGTGACATGGTGATCAAGCAATATGTGGACTCCCTAGTAAAAACAATAAACAGCATTAATGGTGAGGTTTCTCTTTCTCTTCCCTTACCAGAACACAAGCCTACTCACCCATTTGTTCCAAATCAGCAGGTCCTAATCCGCAGACTGAAACCAACAAAGACTGAGGAACCACGATACCAAGGTCCGGCAACGGTCATAGCTGTGACCCGAACAGCAGTCCTGAATAGCACCAGAGGAGGGACCGACATGTAACTGCTGAGTGCGACCCCACTGGAGGAGCTGAACATGCAGCTTCAGTGGCTATTAAAACGCAGGAGCCCTAGGTCCACCACATGTGGGAAGTCATAGTGTCCCTAACAACTAAAAAAATTTCTGAAATAGTAAAGAGGTCACAAGACCGCGCCAGTGGGGATGTTGATTTCTTTTCAGGTTTTTGGGCATTCATTTATAAAATTGAACATTACTTAATGGTCATATTCTGCATTTTGCTTGTATTTTTAATCATCGCCTGCCTATGGCCTTGTTTTATGGCTTTAATCAAACGAATGATTTCCAGCTCTATTAGCTTAGTGGTAAGACCACCTCTTGCTACTTATCTATCCCTAAGAATGAACGAAGAAGATACAAGGGTTTAAAATTCCCATGGTAAAGGTTTTTAGCATGGTACAATGTTTAATCTGATTGTGATCATTTTTGGATCAAAGGGGGCAATGTGAGATATATAAATTGTACACGCTGTCTTTAGTTTGACATCTAACTCTGTATGTATGTGTGTGTGTCTGTATGTGTACTAACCACAGAAGCACACCACACGCTCAAAAGAGTGCATGACCTTCAGTAGATATGTTAGTTTCTCTTATCTTATCCTCTTTTGGAATGTTCTGTGCTTCAACGAGCACATACTCCTTTTTCGTGAGCTAAATATCTGTTATAGATGTAACAAATATCTAGGACTGCCATATATGATTTTGTTCCTGTACTATTCCGGTATCAACAATTTCTTGTCCTTGAGCATGCAAGCCTTGCTGTCCCTTTTCTATTGGTTGTTCTTTGTTCTATGAAAGGTATAAATATTATGCTTGCTGTTATAAACTCTGAGCAGATTGAATATAGACACTCTGTGGGTTGTTGTTCTTTCTCTTCCCTTCCGGAAGATTTCAGAGGCACAGACTCATGGCTGTAACCTGACCGGGCACATGAGACAAATTAGAGGGACCAGGGAATTTTGGGACCACTACGATATTCCAAATATATCTAACAAACAGCTAATGTGTTCATATATAGTTAACAAACAGCAAACATGATTAAGTAGAAAGTGCATCCTGTTTGATTTCTTTATTTTACAAAACCACAAAGTTTTGCTGTTATTGTGAGTGAACACAAATTAAAGCAAACCCTTTATAGTTTCGAACGATGTCATACTCTTATCTGTATGACCAAAAATTTCCAAAAGAGTATTTCTTTCTGATGTCATCAGGTGATAAGTCAGGTGATCGAGCCTCCGCTCACCACAGAGGACAGAGGATTGACTGTTGTGTTAGCAATATAAAAAGAAAAACTGCTTAAACAGGAGCAATTCAAATATTGAATTTTGGGGGCATTTCCAAACCTGCACGATGCTATTTTGAGCCAACGCCTGATTAGCTTGCTTATTGTTAAGTTATGCTGGCTCTATGGAGATTTTTTTAGTTATTTAATTTCACAGCAATGGCAAACAATGTCGAAGTTTAGGGCAAACATTATCCTGACCTGTCTGTCATAAATGAAGGCTGGTCAGGTAGACGTCAATGTTGTGTGGAGGGGTGGGGCAGGGGCTTGTGTGGTCTCGCAGAATTACAACTTAATGCAGATGTCGGGCACACTTTTAAGTGAGAATCGATGCCAAGGGCCAAATTTAAATAAAAAACTATAAAAATAAGAAATTACTTGCAGAAAGGGCAATCACCGACTGAAAGAATGCGGGTGCTTGAGCACCACTTGGGGTCTATCTTGTGCATGTGACTGATAGACTGTCGACGAAACTCAGGCAGAGGCAGCAAGAAATTTGATGGAGGTGGCCCGTGGCCAACTAATTTTTCTCTGTGTTTCCCTGTATGAGTATAGTACCTACTGACATATTGCATCTTTACTTTGCTACTTTGCAGATGAGACAAGAGTGAGGGCAGATTAGAGCAGCAGGCAAGTTAAAGACCTAGAGCAGCAGAAGGCAGGGGCAACCATTAGTGGACCAATAGTGATTTAGGAGACCGGGACACAGGCCCTAAACATGTAAAGCTACCTCAATATCTCCTCAAACGTTTTGGATTGCAAAAAAGTGCCTTTCAACACAAGTGGTTTGAATTCTTTGATTGGCTTGAAAACTCGTTTGAGAGAAGTGCAGTATTCTGTTTTTCCTGTAGAATCTATGGAAGACAACACAGCAGAAACAACCAGGATGCATTAATTACTTTAGGGTACACAAATTGGAAGAGAGTTCTGGAATCATTCCATGTACAAACTGCAATCCACAAAGTCACACTGATGTCTTGGAAGTGTTAGAAGACTAGTTTCGAGCATGGAGACATTGTAGATAAAATGCAAGCTGCAAATGTGAGTGAGATTCAGGAGAGGCAAGAGTACCTGACGCATAGTGGCAGTGACTGCACGTTTAGGGAAACAGGCTGTACACTATCGTTGCCATGATGAGACAGAGTCAAGTAACAACCAGGGTAACTTTTGCAAGATCATGAACCTCCTTGCACAATTTGATCCATTCCACCAAAATTACAAGGCTCCTTCTATCAGCAAATTCTTTTGTCTCCAGTCTCTCAAAATGAGATGATCCAAAGCTGCTCCCAAGAGGTCACAGCAACAATTATTTAAGAAGTTATAGCAGCTCAAATGTTTTCTGTAATGGCAGATGAGGCCAACAAGCTGAGAGGGTTTGATGCAGAGTCCATCACTGAATGCTGGTGTCAAATGGCCATGAGAACCTGCAGTGTGTGGCTCAAGCTTATGCTGGCTCGTCAGTTATGAGCGGTGTAGTTGGAAGCAACCAGAAGCAATATATGTCCACTGCACATGAACTTAACCTGGTTTTATGTTACATCTGCAAAGCAGTCACAGAAGCCAGTGAATTCTTTGACACAGTAGAGTGTGTGTACTCTTTATCCAGCATGTCTCTTGCCAACCATAATAAGTTCATTCATGTACAGAAACAACTTGGTTTGCAGAAAAGTGAGCTCGTTCATCTTTCTAAGACCAGATGGTCATGTCAGCTGGGTTCTGTTGATGTCATGCTGAATAATTTCTCAGCTGTCTAAGAGACCCTCGAGAATATTTCACCACCAATGGCAATAGGACTCAGGGCAAAGCTGTGCAGGTTTCCTGCAGTCTATATGTTGCTAATGTTCCAGAGCATGCTTTCAAACAGATCTGAATTGCACAAATATCTTCAAAGTGAGATTGTGGACTTGGTACAAGCAGTTGAGTTCAAAGAAGCATTCTATGATACATTTGCAGCAAAGCGCACTGACAATATGGCTGGAGACCTGTACCACCAAGCAAAAACAATATGTGAGTCCAATCACATCCAGGTGCCATCTGATGGTCCAAGACACAAACAGAAGAGGATGGATGACTATGTGTTAGAATCATCTTGTGGCCAAAGCACTGAACTCAGTAGTGCAGAAAATCTGAAAAGGTAATTGTTTTTTCCTTGCCTTGATAGAATGCTTGAAGAGCTTGACCAGCAGTTCTCCGGTGTGGGAGATAATCTTACATTTATGCATTTGGGAGACACTTTTATCCAAAGCGACTTACAGTGCACTTATTACAGGGACAATCCCCCCAGAGCAATCTGGAGATAAGTGCCTTTCTTAAGGACACTATGGTGGTGGCTGTGGGGTTCAAACCAATGACCTTCTGATTAACAGTTGTAATCTCATGAAAAGTATCCAGGCCTGCCAAATTCCTCTCTGAAGAGTTTATAGCAAATGTAGACATACACTACCCATTACAGCTAAGATCAGAGGAAATACTTTTAGCCAAACAATACTTAGCTAGGAAAAAGGAGGAAGGTGCAACCCTTGACATGCTAGGTGTATACAGGCTGCTTGACTCTGACATGTTCCTCATTTAAAACCTGTTCCTCAGGTGGCACAAAGCATTCCTGTGAGCGGTTCCCTCCGATGTCTACATTCATGGCTAAGGTGCACTATGGACCAGGATAGACTTAATCACCTGGCAGTTCTGTCCATTGAAAAACATGCTGTAGTTGACAGAGCATGGTGTGGTTATTGATAGATTTGCCAAACGCAAATCAAGACAGTCTGATACTACCCCCTCCAAAAGAGGCAACCCAGACACAAGACAGAGACTAACAGCAAGAGTGAAATATAATGGAGACACCAGGAAAGAGTACTAGATGAAGAAACCAGAAAAAGCACAGACAGACAATAAACAGTACTATGAGGGAGATACCAGGAACGACAGACAAATATTACAATATGGAGCCACCAAAGATACAGACTCTTCAAACACTAAAAATGCCCCTGGCAGTAAGTGAAACTTCAGCTGTATGGGCAATGTGTGGTTTATACAGTGAACAAAACAACCCTTCAGGTAGCACAACAAACATACGTTACGTTCAAAACACTTGGGAGTGCAAATTTGAACTAAGGGATCTCAAGATGCGTTCCAAGTATTAAACATTGACAAAATGTTATGTTTGATGCAACACACCGGAGAAGCTACACAAGTATGTCTGACACAGGTGTACATTAACAGGTCCTTAAACAAGCCATCATAATACATTTCAAACTCATTGACAAATTCACTTGCGAAATGGATTGCTGTGAACTGTATGCCAATGGATGGCTTTTGTTCAATAATATGGTTGTAAACTATAGTATTGGCTTATCAATAATTAAACTCTTCTGCCCCAAGAATGTAATGCATTAGTGATATTTTAAGAAACACTTAAGATTGCCTTTACAAACTTTTCCAAAACAAACTGACTTGTCTCAGTACTGAAGTATATATATTTATGCCAAATCAAGCTATGATGTGCGTTTTGGCTGGACTTTGAAAACTCATTGTCGCTCCACATCTGTGCTTTCTCTTATTATAGAGCCAACATAGTGGAATTTGTCAGGAAGAGAAGTGTAGCTCAAGCAACAATTTATTATGACCACTTTTTTCCCCAGACTCAAGAAAAGCAAAAATTGAAGTTTACAGTGAGGTACCTGTAACGGAGCAATTTCTGGAGTTTCAAAAAAAGCTAATAATTTTATAAAATAATTTAAAAATAACAAGTTCACCCAAAAATTATAATTCATCAACTTATCCTCCTGGCATCCCAGATGTGTAGGACTTTTAGCAGAACACATGATTAAGAATTTCTCAGCTCTGTAGGTCCATACAATGCAAGGGGTGCCAACAGCCACTAAAGGGAACATGGAAGTAATCCAGATGACTCCTGGTCAAACAGATATCTGCTGAAGTGGTAGGATAGGTGGAGAAACAGATCAATATAAAAGTCCGTTATCAAATTCTCCTCCCTGCCCTGTAGAGGGCAATATGCACAGAGAGAAGCACCAAACAGGAGAAATTGAAAGTAACTAAACATGGCATAATCAGCCTGATGGTAAGTGGGATATCGAGAACAAATGGGATCACATTTCCTACTCGAACCAGTTATACTACAAACTGAAGTACACCAGGAGTTAGTATAACTAGTCACATGAAATACATGAAGCCAGACAGAGTAAAGCAAAATGGCCAATATTGCCAGTTTTATTGAAAACCAGTCTTCTGCTGCCGTTGAACCACGATGGGACCAAAGGTGGCCTTTCCTTCCCACTGAGGACCTAGAAGAGAAAAACAAGTTAAGCAGCCCCTCTTTTAGAGACACTTTAGAAATGCATTCTACCAACCTCCATAGCCAGCAGGGGCACTTAAACTGCCTGATCCACACGTTGAGTCACAACAGCCACAAACTTGGTCATTGCCATCAGCAGCAAACCACCTGCAATTAAGATGATCAGACACTGCACCTTCAGCTTAATCAAAACTCCACATGGCAAGAAGCTCACCCATTGGAATAGAAGGAACAAGACTTGCGCTGGGCATCAGTGGGGGTGGAGGCAAGAGTGGCCTTCAGAACGCATGTGATGTAGATCTGCAAAAGCAACAGAAGTTATAAAACTGGGAGAAAAAGAAATATATATATATAAATAAAAAAAATTCCAATTCCTACATACAGAGGGATTGTCTCCCTGCTGGAACAGGAAGGCTTCGAGCTGGAACTGTAATTTGTCAGTCCGAGATTGAGGCAGGAAGTAGGAATTGGAACCTGTAGATTTGCCATCCACAAAGCACCTAAAGACAAATGGTGGCATTACATAAAGCAATTAAGGATAGTATGTATTCCACAAGACAAGCCACCTGGTTTCCAAAAGTTGTAAAGGTTAAACTGCATTAATTGGGCTTGTTTGGAGTCAGACAGAAAACCAACACCTTTGCCTAAACAACGTAAACACCCTTCCGAGACCTGGCAGCCAGGCATTACCTTCTAGAACTAACGGATGCAACTTTAAAAAGAACTGAACTTACCCATGATTCTCAATAAAGGAATATCTCGGCTGAGCTTGCACGTCAGGCAATGGAGTGGCCACACAACTGTCCACAAGAACACGTAGAGGAACATGATTGAACAAAATCACAGAGGCTTCAAAATGAAGAAGGTCACCCAGGAAGTACAAGTTGGAAGGCCTCTGGAAGGACCAGTCATCTGCAAGAGAAGCCACATTTAGGATACAGCCAATGTCACAAAGCTGAATTTGGATGAAATACTAACCAGTCATGAGCTTCAAGGAGAAAACCAAGACTTCCTCCCCAGATGCCATTGAAGCAAAAGGGACCCATGCTGGCATCAAGACATTACTGCTCACATTCTGAAACCTGAGGTTTAAGAGGCATTGCCATGTGGTTAAGGTGATAAGCTTGTGCAACATACGCTAAAATTACAAACTTATGCAAGAGCACTCCCCCCCCCATTTGGAATGCCCAATCCTCATGGGGACTCCTCAACCCTTGTAGCAGAAGATCCCAGTTGCCTCAAACTGTTGGTCAATCCATGCACCTTATCGCGTGGCTTTAGCACATTACTGGAGACATGCGCATATGGGAGGCCCACGCTATTCTCCACAGTTTAGATGCAGAACTCACTCCGTGGGTTGCTTTGAGAAGCACACATTATAGAAATAACGAGGAGGTTAACCCATGTGACTCTACCCTCCCTAGCAACCAGGAAAATTGGTTGCCTAGGAGACCAGTCGAGTCACTCAGCACACCCTGGATTCGAACGCAACTACAGGTGTGGTAGTCAGAGTCAATGCCTGCAGAGATCTCATTCAAGTGGAATCTGTACTTTAGAAAAAAGTTTAAAAAAAAAAAAAAATCCAAGGATATTAACTAAGATGGCTGCAAAATGGTGTGGAGTCATCAGCTAAAAGTAGCAATGCCTACATGTAAAATTTAAAGAAATTAACTTGAGCCCCTGCATTTTTATAAAGAAAGTTAAATGTTCACTTTCTCAATGAAACTTAATGTAAAGTTATCTACCAATTAGCAGCTAGTGGAGTAGCCAAATATTTTAAGGGCAACTCAAATAGTAAGGCTAATTACAGTTAGCATGTAGGCTTCAATGTTAAATTGCAAGCAGCTTGACCAACTCTGCCAACAAATGAACAGACTTGCCTTGAAATTGCAATTTGCATCAAGGAACAAGTTTTACACCAAGTTTGATGCTCAAATGATGGGTCTAAAATGAAGCCCAGTTACAAGCTATAGTAATACATCCCTTAGAAGTCACCATGACCTGGAGATGAACGCTACAAAGTCACTTGCCTTGAATAATGGCACTGAATGCCAATGTTGGCACTATTAGCCCTGTGAATTGGAGTTCCAACATATGGCTCAGGGGTGTACGTAAGGGCAAAGGTGTAGACAAGCGCATCTTCAGTCATCTGTAAAAAAGGAGTGGGGTTACACAGTCGTTCATACTCGACTACAGCAAACAAGAGTAAATGTACGGAGTTCTCACCATCAGCACACTGTTGCAGTCCTGTAGCTCATATTCAAAGATGAGAACCTTAGATTCAGAGTCCTCACCAACTGCAGAACATCCTCCCAAAGTAAGGCCAGATGGCTGGATCAAGAGACCGTTACCAAACAGGTCTCGCTTTGCTTCTATCAGTACCGCTCGCTCTCCACATTGAACAGCTACACTGCTAGGAGTAATAGGCTGCCTCAACTGAAAATCCACTGCCAAATCACTCAGTACTTCAGGAACAATGGGATATCTCCAGTCCAATGGCTTCACTGGACCTTGCATTAGCTGCTTGGACTGAACACCAAGAGGCTCTTGCACAAGTCCTCTGGAATCACCACTCAAAGCACCCTGATATGGAGCAGCTATCTGTTGAGGATTCCAAAGACCAGCAGGTGAGAAGACAGGACCTCTGAATGAAGACACCACAGAAGCCAGGTCTGATTTGGGATTTTTAAATTGTCCCAAATTGGTCCATGCACCACACAGACCAAAAACAACACACACAAGAACCACAATTGTACTTTGACTGAGCTCCATTTTGTCAAACCTGCACACAATTCCTGAGTACACACCACTGCTAGGTTGGGCTATTAAATACAGCTTTGAATTAAGGTGTCTCCTCCCCTTTCAGCTTAATTAATTCTAACTCTGGACCTGCAGAGTTCAAGCGTTAACAAATGACAATATGGAAAGACCGTAGCCTATATCCCAATCAGGCTGGAGATGATGTTACATATATGCAGCTGGCCTGTGAACAGTTTGAGAACTTCATAATTTAAGATGAGAGGATTTATTTGGATTAAAATAGAAAGAGAATAAGCAGGTTAAACCATAACAATTAACATGAATCAGGGTGCTGAAAATGTGTGGAGCTTAGCAGTACAGAAACAGTCCCTACTTGGTCAGGTACTAAGTCATAAATCTCAAAATTCTTGTATTTTTAATTAAATGTGTAATAAAATTATGATGCAGTAGAATTGTACATTTGAAATTATTTATATATTAAATGATCCAAAACAAAAAATTATAATTCCCAGAATAGTGTCAGTTTTAACACTCTTTGGCTCTTTGCATATACATTTAAATTACAAGTAATACAAAATTGTTTAAAAAGTCAAACACACAACATCTTGTTACCATATATTTTTGACATATAGCATTGTACTCTTTGAAGAGTCTTGGAGTACCAAGTTAACACCATGGCACATGTATATTTTGATCATTAAGTGTGATTCATGGTGTTGGGGAGAGCATTGCCCCCCTTAGATTTTCTCAAACCTTTAGCAGAGTGGCATCCAGGGGTGGATTATGACTGGCAATAGCCCCAGGGTGTTCTTTGCGCCCCCCCTCTCCTGTCCAATTGTCTTTTAAAGTTGAGACCAGTCCTGACAAATGCAATTGAAATTGCTCTTCATTTGCATAAAGTTAAACATTTCTCAACTTTGTCGCATCGCTGGACACGCCCACATCTGGTCGCCAACGGTCGCCGTTGCTTGTGTTGCCGGACGTTGCCAGCTCTCATTGAAAATTAATGGTATGAGGTCATTTTGTCGCTGCCAGTTTGAACACAGCTTTAGGGCTCAGCAGGACAACGGTTAAGTAAGCAATTCTTTGGGAGAACTCGAAACAACTCTAACCTACTTACATTATATAAACCACCTAGCTAGAACATTGCTGGATAGTTTATGTACACACACAAGAAAGTTTCCTTTTAGTGACAAAATGTGTTCATGTAAACTTATGTATATTATTTTTAAAAGTAAGGCAAGGCAAGGCAAGGCAAGGCAAGTTTATTTATATAGCACATTTCATACACAATGGTAATTCAAAGTGCTTTACATAGAAGAGATTAAAATAAGAATTTAAAAGAATAAGAATAATTGAAACAGTTTAGAATATAATATAAAATACAGTACAAACAGTCGGACACACAGTGGCACAGTGCTCATTCAGTAAATGCACAGCTAAACAGATGTGTTTTGAGTCTGGATTTGAATGTGACTACTGTAGGAGCACATCTGATCTCTTCTGGAAGCTGGTTCCAGCTTCGGCTGGCATAATAGCTAAAAGCAGAGTTGCTTAATATGGTCTTATCCAGATTGCTCTTTTTCAAGAAGGGCTTGACAACTGCAGATTTCAGGGAGTTTGGAAAACTCCCAGAGACAAGTGAGGAGTTGATCACTTCTAGGAGATCTGCTTCTAAACAGTTGAACACACTTTTGAAAAAAGATGCGGGAAGTGCATCAAGGGCGCAGGTTGATGTTTTAAGGTGCTGTACGGTTTCTTCCAAAATTTTGCCATCAATTTCTTTGAAATCAGACATAGTAACTATTTCTCAGGTTGTGGTTTGATTTGTCTGACCCCAGCACAACTCAAGGATGTGCTGATCACCTTTCTGATATTATTGATTTTTCCAGAGAAGAAAGAACCAAACTCACTGCACTTGCTGTCTGAGAGCATTTCACTGGGAATCTAGCTTGGGGGGTTTGTCAGTCTCTCTACAGTCGCAAAAAGAGTGCAGTGTTTAAGTTGCTGTTTATAATATGGAAGTGGAAGTGTTAGAAGACTAGTTTAGAGCATGGAGACATTGTAGAAAAGATGCAAGCTGCAAATGTGAGCGAGATTCAGGAGAGGCAAGATTACCTGTCGCAGTGGCAGTCACTGCACGTTTAGGGAAACAGGGTGTACACTATCGTTGCCATGATGAGACAGAGTCAAGTAACAACCAGGGTAACTTTTGCAAGATCATGAACCTCCTTGTAATTTTGGAGGAATGGATCAAATTGTGCAAGGCTCCTAACAGCAAATTCTTTTGTCTCCAGTCTCTCAAAATGAGATGATCCAAAGCTGCTCCCAAGAGGTCACAGCGACAATTGTTAAAGAACTTAAAGCAGCTCAAATGTTTTCTGTAATGGCAGATGAGGCCAGAGATATGGATAGTGAACAGCTTGCGGTATGTGTGCAATACGTTTCACCTGATGGCACATTAAAGGAACGTTTCCTTGGACTCAACAAGTTGAGAGGGTTTGATGCAGAGTTCATCAGTGAAGCAATAGAGCAAATGTTGGTGTCAAATGGCCTTGAGAACCTGCAGTGTGTGGCTCAAGCTTATGCTGGCCCATCAGTTACGAGTGGTCTAGTTGGTGGCGTACAGGCTCGCTTCCGTGCCAAGCACCCAGGAACAATATATGTCCACTGCACATGAACTTAATCTGGTTTTATGTTACATCTGCAAAGCAGTCACAGAAGGCAGTGAATTCTTTGACACATTAGAGTGTGTACTCTTTATCCAGCGTGTCTCTTGCCAACCATAATAAGTTAACTCGTGTACAGAAACCACTTGGTTTGCTTTCTAAGACCAGATGGTCATGTCAGCTGGGTTCTGTTGATGTCATGCTGAATAATTTCTCAGCTGTCAAAGAGTGCCTCGAGAATATTTCAACACCAATGGCAATAGGACTCAGGGCAAAGCTGTGCAAGTCTCCTGCAGTCTATATGTTGCTAATGTTCCAGAGCATGCTTTCAAACACATCTGAATTGCACAAATATCTTCAAGGTGATACTATGGACTTGGCACAAGCCGTTGAGTTCTAAGAAGCTATCTATGATACACTTGCACCAAAGCATATTGACAATATGGCTGGAGACCTGTACAACAAAGGAAAAACAATATGTGAGGCCAATCACATCCAGGAGCCATCTGATGGTCCAAGACACAAACAGAAGAGGATGGATGTCTATGAATTAGAATCATCTTGCAGCCAAAGCACTGAGCTCAGTAGTGCAGAAAATCTGAAAAGTAAATAATTTTTTCCTTGCCTTGATAGAATGCTTAAAGAGCTTGTCCAGCGGTTCTCTGGTGTGGGAGCTAATCTCATGAAAGGTATACAGGCCTGCCACCCAGGCTCAGCCACATTCCTCTCTGAAGAGTTTATAGCAAATGTAGCCATACACTACACATTACAGCTAAGATCAGAGGAAATACTTGCAGCCAATTAGTACTTGCTAGGAAAAAGGAGGAAGGTGCGACCCTTGACATGCTCAGTGTATACAGGCTGCTCGACTATGACATTTTCCCCACCTCAAAACCTATTTTTCAGGTGGCATGAAGCATTCTTGCGAGCAGTTGCAGCTGTAAGCAATCCTTCAAATCCCTCCAATGTCTACATACATGGTTAAGGAGCACTATGGACCAGGATAGACTTCAACTGGCAGTTCTGTCCATTGAAAAAGATGCTGTAGTTGACAGAGCATGGTGGTCATTGACAGATTTGCCAAACTCAAATCAAGGAGATACAGTCTGATACTCCCCCCTCCAAAAGAGGCAACCCAGACACAAGACAGAGACTAACAGCAAGAGTGAAATATGAGACACCAGGAAAGACAGACAACAAATAGTACAAGATGGAGACAAAGATACAGAAACTGCAGTTGTATGGGCAATGTGCAGTTTATACATTGAACAAAACCCTCCAGCAGGTTGCACAACACATACGTTCTTGTCTTCAAAACACTTGCGAGTGCAAATTCGAACCAAGGGATCTCAAGGTGTTCCAAGTATTAAATATAATTTAATGACACCGTGACCTTTGATCCAACACACCAAAGACACTGCACAAGCACGTCTGACGCAGGTGTACATTAACGGGTCCTTAAACTTGACATTCACTTGCGAAATGGATTGCTGTTAACTGTATGCCAATGAATAGCTTGAATATGGTTGTGAATTGTCTTATCAATGATTAACATTTACAAAAAACAATGTCTTATCAATGATTAACATTTACAAAAAACACTATCCGCAAAGCAACCAGCATTGTGGACTACCCCACACACAAACTCTTTACCCTCCTCCCGTCTGGCAAGAGGTACCGAAGCATTCGGGCCCTCACGGCCAGACTGTGTAACAGCTTCTTCCCCCAAGCCATCAGACTTCTCAATACTCAGAGACTGGTTTGACACACACGTGTCCTGAGTTGCACTTTAATAACTGTCACTTTATAACTGTCTACTACCTCAATAACTGCTATGTGCATAGAACAATATCTCATAGTATGTTATGTTTACATTTTAGAAACTGTCATCTTTTTGCACTACTGAGTACTGGTCGGCGCTGCACTGTCTATTGTCCTGTTCATTGTCAGTAATTTGTTGTACTGTCCTGTACTTTTTGCACGTGCACTTTATATAGGCATTTTAGTCCGTTGTGTAGTCTCATGTGGTCCTATGTTGGTCCTTTGTTGTTTTTATGTAGCACCATGGTCCTGGAGGAACGTTGTCTCGTTTTGCTGTGTACTGTACTAACTGTATATGGTTGAAATGACAATAAAAACCACTTGGCTTAATTAACTCTTCTGCCCCAAGAAAGTAATGCATTTTAGTTATATATCAAGAAAGGTTGGATTGTGCTTTTACAAACCTCTCAATATATATTTTTTCCTCCTAATGAAGTATATAGATAGATGCCAAATCAAGCTGTCGCACTGATTAAGCATACAGATCTTACAGCAAATATGTTTAGGTCCATTTTTGGACTAAAAGTTTGAAACTGATTGTCCCTCACAGAATCATGCTTTTTATTTCACCATTTAACCTCAAGTCAGTTATTTTATCAAAGGCAATATTGATTTTAAAATGAGGTTGGGGGCAGAAATCTCAAAAGTATATTCACAAATTCTGATGGTCAAAAGTAGGTCTTCACAATATAAATGGTGTGTAGACACACAGAGTCAATATATTTTTATTAAGAGCTTCCTTGATGAACACCTGAAACTCATTACAATCAGAGATTAAACAGTTCGAGGTTTGTGCGTTTTGACTTGACAACTCATTGTCACTAAACATTTGCGCGTTCTATTTCAGAATACAGCCAACATTAAGTGGAATTAGGCAGAAAGATAAAGTGTAGCTTAAAACCACATTTCTTAAATTTATTTTTCCTGACTCACTTAAGCAAATGAGGGTACCTGTAAGGGGGAACATTTGAGAATTAAAAAACATTTATCAAATTTTCCTCCCTGCCCAGTAGAGGGCAATATGCACAGAAAAGCACCAAAAACAGGAGAAAGTAACTAAACATGGCACAGTCTGATGGTACGTGGGATATAGAACAAATGGGAGCACATTTCCTACTCGAACCAGTTATACTACAAACTGAAGTACACCAGGAGTTAGTATAACTAGTCACATGAAATACATGAAGCCAGACAGAGTAAAGCAAAATGGCCAATATTGCCAGTTTTATTGAAAACCAGTCTTCTGCTGCCGATGAACCACGATGGGACCAAAGGTGGCCTTTCCTTCCCACTGAGGACCTAGAAGAGAAAAACAAGTTAAGCAGCCCCTCTTTTAGAGACACCTTAGAAATGCATTCTACCAACCTCCATAGCCAGCAGGGGCACTTAAACTGTCTGATCCACACGTGGAGTCACAACAGCCACAAACTTGGTCATTGCCATCAGCAGCAAACCACCTGCAATTAAGAGGATCAGACACTGCACCTTCAGCTTAATCAACTCCACATGGCAAGAAGCTCACCCATTGGAATAGAAGGAACAAGACTTGCGCTGGGCATCAGTGGGGGTGGAAGCAAGAGTGGCCTTCAGAACGCATGTGATGTAGATCTGCAAAAGCAACAGAAGTTAGAAAACTGGAAGGAAATATTTTTAATTAATGATCCAATTCCTACATACAGAGGGATTGTCTCCCTGCTGGAACAGGAAGGCCTCGAGCTGGAACTGTAATTTGTCAGTCCGAGATTGAGGCAGGAAGTAAGAGTTGGAACCTGTAGACTTGCCATCCACAAAGCACCTAAAGACAGACGCTGGCATTACCAAAAGCAATTAAGGATAGAATGTAGTCCACAAGACAAGCCAAACAGTTGTAGATGTTAAACTGCATATCCAACGTCAGCCAGTTTTTACCTTCTAGAACTAACTGATTCAACTTTATAAGAACTGATCTTACCCATGATTCTCAATAAAGGAATATCTCGGCTGAGCTTGCACATCAGGCAATGGACTGGCCACACAACTGTCCACAAGAACACGTAGAGGAACATGATTGAACAAAATCACAGAGGCTTCAAATTGTAGAAGGTCACCCAGGAAGTACAAGTTGGAAGGCCTCTGGAAGGACCAGTCATCTGCAAGAGAAGCCACATTTAGGATACAGCCAATGTCACAAAGCTGAATTTGGATGAAATACTAACCAGTCATGAGCTTCAAGGAGAAAACCAAGACTTCTTCCCCAGACGCCATTGAAGCAAAAGGGACCCATGCTGGCGTCAAGACATTACTGCTCACATTCTGAAACCTGAAGTTTAGGAGGCATTGCCAGGTGGTTAGGGTGATAAAAGCTTGTGCAACATACAGTACACTAAAATTACAAACTCATGCAAGAGCACCCCCTCCCCTATTTGGAATGCCCAATCCTCATGGTGACTCCTCAATCCAGGTAGCAGAAGATTCCAGTTGGTTCTGAAACTGGTTGGTCAATCCATGTACCTTATCACGTGGCTTTAGCACGTTACCGGATACATAGCGCATATGGAAGCCCATGCTATTCTCTGCAGTATCGATGCAGAACTCAAACTCGAAACTCCAGGTGTGATAGGAATCAACGTCTGCAGAGATCTCATGCAAGCGGAATTTGTTCTTCGAGAAAAAAAAAAAAATTATAATAACTAATGTGGCTGCCAAATGGTGTGGAGCTGTCAGCTAAAAGTAGCCATGCCTACATGTAATATTACCCACTTAAGAAACTAATTTATATGAGCCCCTGAGTTAATGTTCACTTTGTCTAAATGAAACTTACGGTCTCAGATCTTGAAATATGTTCTTACAGGCAAGTTAGCTAGCTACCAATTAGCAACTAGTGGAGTAGCCAAATATTTTAAGGGCAACTGAAATAGTAACGCTAATTACAGTTAGCATGTAGGCTTCAATGTTAAATTGCAAATAGCTTAACCAACTCTGCCAACAAGTGAACAGACTCGCCTTGAAATTGCAATTTGCATCAAGGAACAAGTTTTACACCAAGTTTGATGCTCAAATGATGGGTCTAAAATGAAGCCCAGTTACAAGCTATAGTAATACATCCCTTAGAAGTCTCCATGACCTGGAGATGAAAGCTACAAAATCACTTGCCTTGAATAATGGCACTGAATGCCAATGTTGGCACTATTAGCCCTGTGAATTGGAGTTCCAACATATGGCTCAGGGGCGTACGTAAGGGCAAAGGTGTAGACAAGCGCATCTTCAGTCATCTGTAAAAAAGGAGTGGGGTTACAACGACGTTCAAACTCGACAACAGCAAACAAGAGTAATGTACGGAGTTCTCACCATCAGCACACTGTTGCAGTCCTGTAGCTCATATTCAAAGATGAGAACCTTAGATTCAGAGTCCTCACCAACTGCAGAACATCCTCCCAAAGTAAGGCCAGATGGCTGGATCAAGAGACCGTTACCAAACAAGTCTCGCTTTGCTTCTATCAGTACCGCTCGCTCTCCACATTGAACAGCTACACTGCTAGGAGTAATAGGCTGCCTCAACTGAAAATCCACTGCCAAATCACTCAGTACTTCAGGAACAATGGGATATCTCCAGTCCAATGGCTTCACTGGACCTTGCATTAGCTGCTTGGACTGAACACCAAGAGGCTCTTTCAGAAGTCCTCTGGAATCACCACTCAAAGCACCCTGATATGGAGCAGCTATCTGTTGATATTTCCAAAGACCAGCAGGTGAGAAGACAGGACCTCTGAATGAAGACGCCAGGTCTGATTTGGGATCTTTAAATCGTCCCAAATTGGTCCATGCACTGCACAGACCAAAAACAGCACACACAAGAACCACAATTGCACCTTGACTGAGCTCCATTTTGGCAAGTCTGCACACAATGCCTCAGTACACACCACTGATAGGTTGGTCCATTAAATACAGCTTTGAATTAAGGTGTCTCCTCCCGTTTCAGCTTAATTAATTAATTAATTAACTTAATTCTACTCTGGACCTGCAGACTTCAAGCGTTAACAAATGACAATATGGAAAGACCGTAGCCTATATCCCAATCAGGCTGGAGATGATGTTACATATATGCAGCTGGCCTGTGAACAGTTTGAGAACTTTATAATTTAAGATGAGAGGATTTAATTATATTGTGATTATATTGATATATATTTATAGTGTGATTCAAGGTGTTGGGGAGGGCATTGCCCCCCTTAGATTTTCTCAATGCTTTAGCATAGTGGGGTCCAGGGGTGTATTATGACTGGCAATTGCCCTGGGGTGTTCTTTGAGCCCCCCTCTCCTGTCCAATTTTCTTTTAAAGTTGAGATCTATTTTCATTTACTTTTAAAACCTGTTCTGTTTCTTACAGTCCGGATGTGGTAAAGAATCCGCTCAACCGAAACACGTTCGTTGAACGGCCACTGAATGGCCACAAAATGCATATATTTACAGGTGCCATTATAAATTATGAAATATTTTATCTTCATCAAACACTTTAAATATTTAAGGATTTAACAAACACAGAAGGCTCCTACAGTATCTACGCAAGAGTTTGGAGCTCGCGCTGCTATCTTTTCTAACTCATCTGAATGATGGAGTCCGTTCCATTTAGCAGTGATCATCCCTACACCCTTTTTTCATCAAAGGCTTTACCCTCCATTGTGAGAGCTTTCTAAGGGCTGAAAAGTGTGGGGCTCAAAAATAGTGGTCATTTGGTCATTTATTGGGAAATTCAGTTTAGAATGTCCTTACAGCTTGGCTACCATTGTCATACTTCAATCGAAAGCCCTGCGAAGGCAACATTTAAGCCTTTTCAAAGTGTCCACAAATCCCCTAGACTACATTATATTGACAGAATATTAAAATGAGTTAAGAGTCTGTTTTTCAATGTTCATAATTTCAAACTTCAGCTGTCAAAATATACACACAAGCCTTAAATCTGCTTAAACATGCTCTCTTTTTTTCTTTCATTCTTTATTACTGGAAAACCTGTACAAATGTCTAACGTGAAATATTTAAAACTATTTGAAACTTTCAGACAATGTTTTGTCAGACCAACATTATAGTTTGTCTCGTTAAACTTGAATCGGTTCTTTTAAACCTCATAAAGCAAAATATCACCTAAGCCAAGTTATTTTTTGTAATGCATGTCAAACATGCAGTTTAGCAATGAATAGTATAATAAGCATTTTTGTTCGACAGCCCTTTTATACAAATAATACAGCTTAACCATATAAAACCTGACATATGAAATAATAGTCAGAAAATTATATTTTTTAAACCTGTTTAAAGCTATTTTTCTACAAAATACTGATATTTCATATATATATATATATATACACACACACACACACACACACACACACACACACACATACTAACACGGATGGAGTCGGAGGACCCCGGTTCAAGTCCACCCATGAACTCAATCTGGCACGTGACATTACAGAGTCATTCCACTTTTGCATGTTTAGATTTAGGCATTGATAATGTAAGTGTCTTTTTAACTTCTCATATATACAGTATTTTAAAACACTCTTTGTTAAGTTAGGCGTTGATTTTGTAAGGATGTATTTTTTAAATGTCTCATTTATATTTTAAAACACTATTGGGTAGGTTCAGGCTAAAGTGTTAGGCAGGTGTGTTTAAATATATATTAGGGCTGTCGATTTAACACGTTAATTCAGTGCGATTAATTTTATTAAAAATAACACATTAAAAAAAATTAACGCAATCTATCGCGATGCTCCCGGACAGTAATAAGGAAAAGTCCTGACAAATGCAAGCTGCAAATGTGAGTAAGATTCAGGAGAGGCAAGAGTACCTCCGTTGCATAGTGGCAGTTACTGCACTTTTAAGGAACTTTCGTTGCCATGATGAGACAGAGTCAAGTAACAACCAGGGTAACTTTTGCAAGATCATGAACCTCCTTGCACAATTTGATCCATTCCTCCAAAATTACAAGGCTAAGATGGCTCCCAAGAGGTCGCAGCAACAATTGTTTAAGAAGTTATAGCAGCTCAAATGTTTTCTGTAATGGCAGATGAGGCCACAGATAGGCATAATTAACAGCTTGCGGCGTGTTTGATACGTTTCACCTGATGGCACATTAAAGGAACGTTCCCTAGGACTCAACAAGTTGAGAGGGTTTGATGCAGAGTCCATCACTGAAGCAATATAGCAAATAATGGTGTCAAATGGCCTAGAGAACCTGCAGTGAGTGGCTCAAGCTTATGCTGGCACGTCAGTTATGAGTGGTGTAGTAGGAAGCACCCAGAATCAATATGTCCACTGCACATGAACTTAACCTGGTTTTATGTTACATCTGCAAAGCAACCTGGAGATAAGTGCCTTGCTCAAGGACACAGTGGTGGTGGCTGTGGGGTTCAAACCAATGACCTTCTGATTAACAGTTGAAAGGTATCCAGGCCTGCCCCCCAGGCTCAGCCACATTCCTCTCTGAAGAGTTTATAGCAAATGTAGCCATACACTACACATTACAGCTAAGATCAGAGGAAATACTTGTAGCCAAACAATACTTGCTAGGAAAAAGGTGCAACCCTTGACATGCTAAGTGTATACAGGCTGCTCAACTCTGACATGATCCCCATTTAAAACCTGTTTTTCAGGTGGCACAAAGCATTCCTGTGAACGATCCTTCAGTTCCCTCTGATGTCTACATACATGGCTAAGGAGCAGTATAGACCAGGATAGATTTAATCACCTGGCAGTTCAGCCAATTGAAAAAAAAAAAAAAGATGCTATAGTTGAGAGCATGGTGTGGTTATTGATAAATTTGCCAAACTCAAATCAAGATACAGTCTGATACTGCCCCCTCCAAAAAAGGCAACCCAGACACAAGACAGAGACTAACAGCAAGGGTGAAATATAATGGAGACACCAGGAAAGAGAACAAAGTGATAGACCAGAAAAAGCACATACAGACAATAAATAGTATTGTGATGGAGGGCTAATCTCACAAATTCTGATTGTCGAATGTCTGGCTTTGAGAGATGGCCTCAGCAGGTCTTCACAATATAACTGTAGCCATAAGGAGTAAAGATTTTTATTAATATGAAGATCTTCCCTCATTAACTTCACAATCAGAAATAAAACAGAAAGTATATTAGTTTTGGCTTTGAAAACTCCTTGTCGCTCAACATTTGATCCTTCTATTTCATAACACATTTGACATTAAGTGGCTGTAGTCAGAAAGAGAGGTGTAGCCCAAGCAACAGCATTTCTTTCATCACTTATTTTTCCTGATTCACTTTAAGAAAAGATCTAAGTCCACAGTGTGGCACCTTTAATGGGGCAATTTTTGGACAGTTTAAAAAAAAAAAAAGGCAGAAATGTGAGGCTAATCATTTTATAAAAACCTCACAGAAGCACACCCAAAAATTGTAATTCTTCATTAACTCATCCTCCTGGCATCCCAGATGTATAGGACTTTTAGCAGAACACAGGCTTAAGAATTTCTCAGCTCTGTAGGTCCATACAATGCAAGGGAAAGTGTGCCAACAGCGACCAAAGGGAACGTCAAGTAATCCAGATGACACCTGGTCAAACAGATATCTGCTGAAGTGGTAGGATAGGTGGAGAGAAACAGATCAATTTAAAAGTCCTTTATCAAATTCTCCTCCCTGCCCAGTAGAGGGCAATATGCACAGACAGAGACAGCACAAAACAGGAGAAAGTGAAAGTAACTGAAAATGGCATAATCAGTCTGATGGTACGCGGGATATAGAACAAGTGGGATCACATTTCCTACTCGAACCAGTTATACTACAAACTGAAGTACACCAGGAGTTAGTATAACTAGTCACATGAAATACATGAAGCCAGACAGAGTAAAGCAAAAGGGCTAATATTGCCAGTTTTATTGAAAACCAGTCTTCTGCTGCCGTTGAACCACGATGGGACCAAAGGTGGCCTTTCCTTCCCACTGAGGACCTAGAAGAGAAAACCAAGTTAAGCAGCCCCTCTTTTAGACACCCCTTAGAAATGCATTCTACCAACCTCCATAGCCAGCAGGGGCACTTAAACTGTCTGGTCCACACGTGGAGTCACAACAGCCACAAACTTGGTCATTGCCATCAGCAGCAAACCACCTGCAATTAAGAGGATCAGACACTGCACCTTCAGCTTAATCAACTCCACATGGCAAGAAGCTTACCCATTGGAATAGAAGGAACAAGACTTGTGCTGGGCATCAGTGGGTGTGGAGGCAAGAGTGGCCTTCAGAATACATGTGATGTAGATCTGCGAAAGCAACAGAAGTTGTAACAGATTTTGGGGTGGGGGAAAAGAGATGAATCAACTCATGATCCAATAGCTACATACAGAGGGATTGTCTCCCTGCTGGAACAGGAAGGCTTTGAGCTGGAACTGCAGTTTGTCACTCCGAGATTGAGGCAGGAAGTAAGAGTTGGAACCTGTAGACTTGCCATCCACAAAGCACCTAAAGACAGACAGTGGCATTACCAAAAACAAAACATAGGGATCACTAGTAGACAAGACACCACCCCCGGTTGCTGAAAGGCTCTGGAGTTGTAGAGGTCAATGCATTAAGAGGGTTTGTTTGGAGTCCCACATAAACAGTCTAAACCCCAAACACTTGCCTCAACCCTACACAGAACCCTTAAAAAGAAAAACATTGTCTGCCAGGTGTTACATTCTAGAACTAACAGTTGTAACTTCCATAACTCATCTTACCCATGATTCTCAATGAAGGAATATCTCAGCTGAGCTTGCACATCAGGCAATGGAGAGGCCACACAACTGTCCACAAGAACACGTAGAGGAACATGACTGAACAAAATCACAGAGGCTTCAAATTGAATCATGTCACCCAGGAAATACAAGTTGGAAGGCCTCTGGAAGGACCAGTCATCTGCAAGAGAAACCACATCTCAGATACAGACAATGTCACAAAGCTGAATTGAGATGAAATACTAACCAGTCATGAGCTTCAAGGAGAAAACCAAGACTTCTTCCCCAGACGCCATTGAAGCAAAAGGGACCCATGCTGGCATCAAGACATTACTGCTCACATTTTGAAACCTGCAGTTGGAGGACAATGAAAGAGGTGCATCTGGCAAAAACTGCCACCAGATGTGTAGGGTTGTTGCCATGTTGTTAAGTTGATAAGAAAAGCTTACAGTAAGCTAAAGCATAAACTCATGCTGGAGCATTGTTGAAAAAGTGCAGATTTGAATCCATTGACGAACATGGGGTTTACCTTTCTTCATTCAAGTTATTTAAAGCTGTACTGACTGAAGGAGTCCTAGGGATTGAACAATATGGGTGCCAAATGGTGTTGGCAGTAGTCAGCTAAACGTAGACATGCTAGCATGTAAAATGACTAATTTACTTCAGCCCCTGCAGGTTTATCAAGTAAAATAATGTTAATGGTTCACGTTCAGGCTCAATGAAATTTACAGTTTTAGTTCTTCTATATTTCCATATAGCTAGTAGGGGCAGTTGTGGCACGAGGGAGGGTGTTGGGCGCTAGTAGCTGGCTCATTTCCCGGCCCACACACCTCATGCCGATGTGCCCTTGGGATGCATGAAGACACTGAACCTCAAATTGCTCACAATGGCAGGCTAGCGCCTAGCATGGCAGCTCTGCCACCATTGGTGTAAGAGTATATGAGAATGGGACGCGGTTTAAAAGTGCTTTGGTAACCTCGGGAGTTACAAAAAAAGGCACTATATTAAAAACACCATTTAGTAGGGATGCCAAATATTTTAAGGGAAACTCATAGTAAGGATACTTGCAATTAGCTCATAGGCTTTCAAAGCTAAATTGAAAGTAGCTTCGTCAGCTCTGCCACCAAATTAACAGACTTGGCTTGAAAAGCTACTTTGTAGCAAAGAACATGTCTTACAAAGTTTGATGCTCAAATGACGGGTCTAAACCGAAGCCTAAATTACAAGCTATAGTAATACTCCCCTTAGAAGTCACCATGACCTGAGCTGATAGTTACAAAATCACTTGCCTTGAATAGTGGCACTGAATGCCAATGTTGGCACTATTAGCCCTGTAAATTGGAGTTCCAACATATGACTCAGGGGTGCACGTAAGGGCAAAGGTGTAGATGAGCTCATCTTCAGTCATCTGTAAAAGGACTGGTGGTTACACAGAAATTCATACACGACTACAGCAAACAGGAGTAAATGTACAGAATTCTCACCATCAGCACACTGTTGCAGTCCTGTAGCTCATATTCAAAGATGAGAACCTTAGATTCAGAGTCCTCACCAACTGCAGAACATCCTCCCAAAGTAAGGCTAGATCAAGAGACCGTTACCAAACAAGTCTCGCTTTGCTTCTATCAGTACCGCTCACTCTCCACATTGAACAGCTACACTGCTAGGAGTAACAGGCTGCCTCAACTGAAAATCCACTGCCAACTCGCTCAGTACTTCAGGAACAATGGGATATCTCCAGTCCAATGGCTTCACTGGACCTTGCATTAGCTGTTTGGACTGAACACCAAGAGACTCTTGCACAAGTCCTCTGGAATCACCACTCAAAGCACCCTGATATGGAGCGGCTATCTGTTGACGATTCCAAAGACCAGCAGGTGAGAAGACAGGACCTCTGAATGAAGAGGCCACAGAAGCCAGGTCTGATTTGGGATCTTTAAATCATCCCATGCGCCGCACAAACCAAAAACCGCAGACACAAGAACCACAATTGCACCTTGTCTGAGCTCCATTTAGACAAACCTGCACACAATGCCTCAGTACACACCACTGATAGGTTGGGCCATTAAATACAGCTTTGAATTAAGGTGTCTCCTCCCCTTTCAGCTTAATTAATTAACTTAATTCTACTCTGGACCTGCAGAGTTTAAGCATTAACAAATGACAATATGGAAAGTCTGTAGCCTATATCCCAATCAGGCTGGAGATGACGTTACATATATGCAGCTGGACTGTGAACTGTTTGAGAACTTTATCATTTAGTGTGAGAGGCTTTATTTGGATTAAAATAGAAATAGAACATTTTTGTCTTTTCAATCATTTTGATATTTCAACTTCAGTTTCTAAAATACATCTATTATGCTCAGGAACTACAGGACAAATATGTCCATATTAAAACTGCAATATTTGATCAAAGTGCCGTTAAAGCATAAAATCATGAATTCTATGATATTATGCTTTCATTCTGGAGCCCTGGCTTCAAAATTTACATTTGTAATATATTTCCACCAGGTGGTAACATTTTCCTCATGTTTATGGAGAAAATACATGGGTTTTTCCTATGTTCTGTATTGTAGAGCACTGCAGGCCAACTGAATAAATGATGCAGATAACATTGTGTGGGTGTGTATTATAACAGCAGTTTTTTTACTTGGACATATTATCCTTTTCTTTTTTTTTTTCTCCTCCGCAGTACACAGATTATTGCATCGATCTCAAAGCACCGCTTATCAAGAACAACCACCAACAACAAAAAACAATTGCGTGAGGGATTCACATCAATCTCAAACCCTCACTGCTCAGGAACAACCAACAACAAACAATTTGCGGTAAGTCATGGCATCCACTCATGTTATTTGTTCCTGCATTGCATGTCACATGTTTACAATAGCCTCCTCCGTGAGGGATTCACTTGTGATAAATGTAAGGAATTAGTCAGGCTGACGGAGAAGGTTAATGAGTTGGAGACTTGCATCCAAACGCTAGTGGAGGTCAGTGAGTAAGAGAAGCCGGTAGATACTCTTTCGGATGCGGGCAGTACGGAGAGCATCATACGCTCTTTGGTTCCGGCTGTTGAGCCCCTGCAGCAGGGCATTTGGGTGACGTCTCGGGGGCATACTCGCTCAGCAAAGACACACCACTCTCCCATTCCTGTTAGGGTTTCCAATCAATTCTCCCCACTCAGTGAGAATCATATTGAAAGAGCCCTTGTTATCAGTGATTCTATTGTAAGCAACATGGAAATAGAGACTCTAGCCACTATTGTTAATTGCATTTCGGGGGCCAGAGCATCTGACATCAAATCAAATTTACAAGTGCTGGCTAATGCTAAACGTAGATTTTCTAAAATTGTTATCCATGTCGGCACTAACGATGTCCGGCTTCGCCACTCGGAGATCACTAAAGATAATGTTAAAAAGGTGTGCAAATTTGCAAAACGATGTCAGACACTGTAATATGCTCTGGTCCCCTCCCTGCTCATCGTGGTGACGAGGTTTATAGTATATTAGTGTCACTGAATGGCTGGATGTCTGAGTGGTGTGGGGTAGACCTGACCTGCTAAAGAGAGACAGACTCCATCCCTCCAGGGAAGGTGCCGCTCTCATCGCTAGTAATTTGGCTCATAGTCTTAAAAATGATAGTAATTGACCAACTGGGGCCCCGGTCAGGAAGCAGACAAACTGGTTAATCTGAACGTCTACTAGCTGCCTTGAGATGTCACACAGGTCACATAAACTACAACACATAGAGACTGTATCACCTAGATATCTCATAGAGACTGTGTCTGTTCCCCAAACTACTAAACACAATACCCTCACTAAATAATTTAGAAAAATTTTTATTAAGGTCAAACTTGAACAAAACAAACAAATTAAAAATACACATCATATAAAAATAGGGCTACTAAACATTAGATCTCTTTCTACCAAAGCACTAATTGTCAATGAAATGATTACAGATCATAGATTGGATGCGCTCTGTTTGACTGAAACCTGGCTTAAACCGGATGAATATATTAGTTTAAATGAATCTACTCCCCCAGGTTATTGATATATACATGAGGCATCTGAAGGGTCGAGGAGGAGGTGTTGCTACAATTTACAGTGAAGTTTTTGGTGTTACTCAGAGGACAGGATATAAATGTAAGTCTTTTGAACTAATAATGCTTAATGTGATACCGTCAAATAGAAATAAAAAATCTCTGTTGTCTTTTACCCTTGCTACAGTGTATAGATCACCCGGGCCTTATTCTGATTTCCTTGGTGAATTTGCTAATTTTTTATCAGATCTTGTAGTTACTGTAGATAGAACCTTAATTGTTGGTGACTTCAACATTCACATAGATAATGAAAATGATACATTGGGATTAGCATTCGATATTCTGAGATATATTGAGAATAGATATTCTCAACTCTCTTGGAGTCAGACAAAATGTAACAGGACCAACTCATCGGCATAATCATATGCTAGATTTAATTCTTTCAGATGGAGTTGATGTTGATAATATAGAAATTCTGCTGCAGAGTATGCTGCACTCAACTTATGTTACTCAATTTACACCACGCTATCGTTCAGGTAGAAATATTCTTTGGACCACTAAAGATAGCTTCTCTAATAATCTCCCAGATTTATCTCATACACTCCATAAACCCCAAAGCCCAGAAGAACTTGATGAAATAACAAAAAATATAAATGCAGTCTTCTCTATCACCCTTGATATTGTCGCCCCACTTTGATTAAAGAAAATAAAAGAAATAAGCCCTGCACCATGGTACAATGATCACACTCATGCTTTCAAGAGAGCAGCTCGGAAAATGGAGCGCATGTGGAAAAAAAAAAAATTAGAAGTATTTCGTGGTGCATGGAAGGATAGTGTCTGTAGCAACAGACAGTCACTAAAAGCTGCCAGGTCAGCATATTGTAGTAAACTCATACAAAATAACCACAACAATCCTAGATGTTTATTCAGTACTGTGGCTAAATTGGTTGGGAATAAAGCCTCAACAGAACCAGATATTATGTCACAGCTCAAGAGTAATGACTTCATGAATTTCTTTACAGATAAAATTGAAATAATCAGAAATAAAATTGGAATTATGCAATCATCTGTCATAGCACCTCAGAAAACAGTGCCTAATAATTTTACTCATGTGCAACTTCAATCTTTCTCTGTCATAGGTCATGAAGAGCTAACAAAACTTATCAAAACATCAAAAGCCACAACTTGTTTGTTAGATCCTATACCAAATAAGCTCTTAAAAGAGGTATGTCCTGTAATCTCAGAACCTCTTCTTAATATCATTAACTCCTTGTTATGCTTAGAACATGTCCCAAGAAACTTTAAAAATTGCAATTATCAAACCGCTTATTAAGAAGCCACAACTTGATCCTGGAGAGCTTGCTAATTATGGACCGATTTCAAATCTAACCAAATATGTTCATTTCTACAGAGAAATAGTATATATGAAGAATTTCAATCAGGATTTAGGCCTCAACACACTACAGAGACTGCACTTATCAGAGTTACAAATGACTTGCTCTTATCATCTGATCGCGGCTGCATTTTTCTTCTAGTGCTTTTAGATCTTAGTGCTGCATTCGACAAGATAGATCACAAAATTCTCTTGAATAGGCTGGAGAATTATGTTATGTAAATGAGGAATTGTCAAACCAAACAAAAGTAAAATATGGAGTGCCACAGGGATCAGGTTAAGGGCCTCTGCTTTTCTCCATGTATATGCTTCCCCTTGGAGATATTATCAGGAATCGTGGAATAAGTTTCCACTGCTATGCTGACGATACACAACTTTATATTTCTTCAAAACCTGATGAGATTTCACAATTCTCAAAATTAGCAGAGTGTATCAATGAAATAAAAGATTGGATGGTCAGAAATGTGTACAAATGTTTGTAGAACAGCATTCCTCCACCTAAGAGATATTGCAAATTAAGGCACATGCTCTTCTGTTGCTGATGCCGAAAAACTAATTAATGCGTTCATGACCTCATGACTAGATTATTGTAATGCATTACTGGGAGGATGTCCAGCAAGATCAATAAATAAAATTCAATTGGTTCAAAATGCAGCAGCCAGAGTGCTAACAAGAACCAAGAAATGTGATCATATTAGCCCGATTTTATCATCGTTACATTGGCCACCTGTTAAATTCCATACAAAGCTTTGAATGTTCTAGCTCCGCAGTACTTAAGTGATCTTCTACCATGCTATATTCCATCACGTTCATTAAGATCGCAAAATTCTGGCCTGTTAATAGTTCCTAGAATATCAAAATCCACAAAATCCTTTTCATATTTGGCTCCTAAACTATGGAATAGTCTCCCTAACACTGTTCGAGATGCAGACACACTCAGTTTAAGTCTAGACTAAAGACTCCTCTATTTAGCCAGCCATATACCTAATTTATCCTCCAACCCACAATTAGGCTGCTTTAGTTGGGTTTGCTGGAACCAGAAACATTGATCATGATCTCTAACTCTGCAATAAATTTAATGGCATCTATGCTTATATTATTTTATCTGTTTCCCTGTCTCAACCTCGGGACTCCTATCCTGAGGTCACCAGAACCGGCTGGATTCAGCTCCATTCCTGCTTTGTGTGTGTTGGACTCCACTGCTACATGTCGCTGAATGATGAGGACTAAATTCAGCCGGTGCCAGCCAAACATAAATTCAGTCTATTATGATGGACTTCAGAGGATGAACTGATGCCAACTCCAGCCTGCATCACCTCGGTCTATTGATGGACTACGATCTTGAAATGGAATGCATAGACTAACTATTGCCAACAAAAGCCTTCATCAGCCTATTAACAAGGACAATTGCATCTATGTGAACTTCTGCAATTAATCAAGATGGACTTCAAAACATTGGTCATTAATCTACTGCGGTGCATCTCCTCCTCATGGACCGCTCCAGATTGTCCAGTCCTTGTTACCCCACTCTTCCACCAAGGCACTTGCAAGTTCCCAGGAATTTCTGGGGGGGATCAAACAGGTCCCAGATGTGCTCAATGGGATTGAGATCTGGGCTCTTCGCTGGCCATGGCAGAACACTGACATTCCTGTCTTGCAGGAAATCACGAACAGAACGATCAGTATGGCAGGTGGCATTGTCATGCTGGAGGGTCATGTAATGATGAGCCTGCAGGAAGGGTACCACATGATGTCTTCCCTGTATCGCACAGCATTGAGATTGCCAGCAACAACAATCTCAATCCGATGATGCTGTGACACACCGCTCCATACCATGATGGACCCAGTCTGACCATTACCCCTGTTGAGATAAATCCAAGACTCATCAGTGAAGAGCACTGTAAAGGGGGTTAAGGGGAAAGGAGGAGGCGAGAATCACGATCTAGCCCCGCCCTCTGCCCTGTCATATTCCTCCCTCTTTCGTTCTCTGAGGCCGGGGATCTCCCGGTATGACGTACATCCACCCTCTCTCTTTCCTTGGGGGAGGGCGTGTCTTATGCCCCGTCGGCCAGCAGGTCATTCCCGCCTTATAGAATCTGGGAGGGGACAGGGAAACAATAATGATTAGACTAGGGTGTACTCCCTGTAACAGTGCAGTACCCCTAACAAAAAAACACTATAACATTTAAAAGAGAGGGAAAAGGCCAACACTGAGCAGCAGTGTGTGAGAGAGAGAGAGAGAAAAAAATAAAATTACTTGCTCTGATAAGCCGTAGCTTGGTGCTCCCCAGGTGGATCGGAGACAGTCCTCTGGCCCCTGTCAGATGGAACGCCCCGCTACGTTCTCTGGAAACAGAAAGGGTCTCCCCTGCCAGTGGTTCTCCTGTGCCAGGTGGTCAGCCGGGAGCCCCTCCCCGGTTGCGGAACATTTTTATCAAGTTAAATATAAATTAATGAAGTGTAATCAAACGTCAATATAGCCATTTATATCTATTTTAATATAAAATTGTTTCTGTTGGTCATATGTGTTTTTTATGTTGGTGAGTGGTTCAGCATAAAGGTCTGGGAATATCGGAGGTACATGGACACTCACATATAAATGAATTGCAGATGTTTCCCCATTTACTTGAATAGGCCCCCCACTTAGTGAAGTGTTTTCACATAGTGTGAAAATTGCTCACAGGATGTAACTGAAGCCTTCTGGTTTGAAGATAAAGAAAATTGGTTGGGGGGACCCCAAAGATGTTTTTCTGCTCAAAACATATGAATTGTTTTAGTCACGCCTTGGAAGACCTATATAAGCACTGAAGACACTGGAGGAATGACCGCAGACTGACTCTGCTTGTTATTTCTAATAATAAATTATAATTTTCTGGCATCAAAACCTAAGAATGAGAGTGATTCTGCACAGAAAACGCAGAAACCACAACACGGTCAGAGGTCCTCTCTTAACCCCGCTGCGTTTAGCAGTTGGTATGAGTCTCCCCCCGCCTCTGGCACTGACAGCTCCAGGCAGTCTGCTAGGAGCCCCTTCTCCCCTCGCGGTCATTCCTCTGCTTCCAGGCGGCTGGGCTAATCCGACCCCTGGCAGATGGCCACGGTTACTCCGTTGAGGTGGATGGTAGTGGCGAGAACAACACTACGGCATATACCTCCTTCCCGGGATTCAGCACCAGTGTAAAGGGGGTTAAGGGATAGGCAAGAACTGGCTTGATAATATAAATTATATTTAAGAACCTACACCAAAAGACACACACACATAACGGACAGCTGCCCAGAAATGCTTGTGCTCTCTTGCTCAACCATCTGCCTTTATCTCTCTCGGAGTCTTGGTTAGCCTGTTAAGGGGCCATGTGTGTAGAATTATCACCCGGGACAGCTCTCCGCCCTGTCACAAGCACTTTTTGTCAGTCTGGTCCAGCAAAGTTGGGTTTTAGCCAGTAGGCGACATAGCCGGTGATGTCTGGTAAGGACCAGCCTTACAACTGGCCTACAAGCCCTCAGTCCAGCCTCTCTCAGACAGTCTGAATACCGATGGGGGAGATTGTGTTCCTGGTGTAACTAGGGCAGTTGTTGCCATCCTGCACCTGTCCTGCAGGTGGGATACTCGGATGTACCGATCCGGTGCAGGTGTTGTTACATGTGGTCTGCCACTGAGAGGATTAACAGATGTCCTTGTCTCCCTGATGTGCTGTCCTAGGCATCTCAGTACAGACATTTCATTTTATCACCCTGGCCACATCTGCAGTCCACCATCAAGCATGGTTAAGGCACATTCACGCAGATGAGCAGGACAGCTTTCTTTCGTGGTTGAGTCAGTAGGAAAAGTCTCTTTAGTGTCCCAAGTTTTAATAACTGACCTTTATTGCCTGCCATCTGGAAGCTGTTAGTGTCTTACTGTTCCACAGGTTAAAAGGTTCATTAATTGGTTTATTGAACAAGCATGCAACTCACAAGAAACATCTGTAAAGTCGTTTTGAGTTTTACAATATTCTACGGTGTCCTAAAAAAAAAAAAAAAAAAAAAAAAAAAAGTTTAAACTAAAAGGACGAGAGCAGTAAAAGGTCACATTTTCACTTGAACTGTCAAGATTCTTGAATCCTTTATCTGCACCACCAATTGGAATTGTACAAATTTACACTTCCTCTTGCATTGGTTACGCTTAAGGATGGGTTAGGGTATCTGCTGCCTGCCAGGAACAAACCCAGGCACCTTTAAAATGAGCAGATGGGGATTCCAAAGGCCAGGATCTTCATGCATTTTTCAAAGATTAAAACTACATTTTAACTTCAAACAGACAATTAACTAAAACCTCACACACTTGAGTTAGCTTGTGTCTGACATCTCTAGCAAAGTCAATAGAAAAATACTGCACACTATCCCGGCTTGCAAAGAGTATCAATTTAAGCAACATTGGTCACTCAGGCATTTTGCCTGACAGACAAAGTTGAGGGACCAAAAGGTTGCAAACTGTACCAAAGTAAGTTGGTTATACACCTCATTAAAATCAGTTGACAGCCCTAGTCAATCTTGTATGCAGATTGAACAGGATTAATTTTATAAAAATGATACTGGCATAATTGGTCTGATGGCACAAGAGAGAAAATCAATTACCCACTCAAAACCAGTTATAGATATATACTAGGGAGTTTAGAGTCACATGAAAAACATGAAGCCAAATTAAGTAAAATACAGGCCACTTTGCCAGTTTTATTGAAAAGTGGTCTTTTCCCGCCCTTGAACCATGATGGGACCGAAGGTGGCCTTTCCTTCCCACTGAGGACCTAGAAAAAAAAAATATTAAACCCACACACAAACACAAGTTAAGCAACTCTGCCTTTCTAAAGGCATGTGTCTCGGAAAGGGAATTCTACCAACCTCCATAGCCAGCAGGGGCACTTAAACTGTCTGATCCACACGTGGAGTCACAACAGCCACAAACTTGGTCATTGCCATCAGCAGCAAACCACCTGCAATTAAGAGGATCAGACACCACCTTCAGCTTAATCAAAACTCCACATGGCAAGCAGCTTACCCATTGGAATAGAAGGAACAAGACTTGTGCTGGGCATCAGTGGGGGTGGAGGCAAGAGTGGCCTTCAGAATGCATGTGATGTAGATCTGCAAGAGCAACAGAAGTCAAAATGGATTTGGGGGGGGAAAGAGGAGACGCATCAACTCATGATCCAATTGCTACATACAGAGGGATTGTCTCCCTGCTGGAACAGGAAGGCTTCAAGCTGGAACTGCAGTTTGTCACTTCGAGATTGAGGCAGGAAGTAAGAGTTGGAACCTGTAGACTTGCCATCCACAAAGCACCTAAAGACAGACGGTGGCATTACCAAAAGCAATTCATAGGAATATCTGGTAGACAAGACAACCCCCCCAGTTGCTGAAAGGCTCTGGAGTTGAAGTCACTGCATTAATAGGGTTTGTTTGGAGTCCCACAGAAACAGTCGTCTAAACCCAAAAGGCTTGCCTCAACCCTACATAGAACCCTAAAAAAAACCTTGGCTGCCAGGCGTTACATTCTAGAACTAACCGATGTAACTTCCATAACTCGTCTTACCCATGATTCTCAATGAAGGAATATCTCGGCTGAGCTTGCACATCAGGCAATGGAGTGGCCACACAACTGTCCACAAGAACACGTAGAGGAACATGATTGAACAAAATCACAGAGGCTTCAAATTGAATCATGTCACCCAGGAAATACAAGTTGGAAGGCCTCTGGAAGGACCAGTCATCTGCAAGAGAAACCACATCTCAGATACAGCCAATGTCACAAAGCTGAATTGAGATGAAATACCAACCAGTCATGAGCTTCATGGAGAAAACCAAGACTTCTTCCCCAGATGCCATTGAAGCAAAAGGGACCCATGCTGGCATCAAGACATTGCTGCTCACATTCTGAAACCTGCAGTTAGAGGACAATGAAAGAGGTGCATCTGGCAAAAACTGCCACCAGATGTGTAGGGTGGTTGCCAGATTATTGCCATGTGGTTAATTTGATAAGAAAAGCTTGTGCAAATTACAGAAAGCTAAAAGCACAAACATATGCTGGAGCATTGTTGAAAGTGCAGATTTGAATATTGACGTACATGGGGTTTACCTTTCCTCATTCAAGTTATTTAAAGCTGTACTGACTGAAGGAGTCCTAGGGATTGAACAATATGGCTGCCAAATGGTGTTGGCAGTAGACAGCTAAAAGTAGACATGCTAGCATGTAAAGTGACTCATTTACTTCTGCCCCTGCAAGTTAATCAAGTGAGAGTCAATGGCTACATTCAGTCTGAATGAAACTTATATTCTCAGTTCTTAAATATTTTCATCATGTAGCTAGTAGGGGCAGCTGTGGCTCAAGGTAGAAAGTGTCAGGAGCTAATCACTGGGTTGGTGGCTCGATTCCCGCCCACACGACTTCACATGCCAAAGTGTTCTTGGGATGCATGAAGACACTGAACGCAAAGTTGCTCCCAATGGCAGGCTAGCGCCTTGCATGGCAGCTCTGCCACCATTGGTGTAAGAGTATTTGAGAATGGGACAGTGTAAAGCGCTTTGGTAACCTCAAAGATTTCATTTTTTTTTAAATGAAAAAAGGCACTATATAAAAGTGCCGACAATTTACCTTTAGTAGGGAAGCCAAATATTTTAAGGGAAATTCATAGGAAGGCAACATACAGTTAACTTGTAGGCTTTCAAAGCTAAATTGATAGTAGCTTTGTCAGCTCTGCATCCAAATGAACAGACTTGCTTGAAAAAAAAAGGCACAGGTTTGATGCTCAAACGGGTCTAGAATGATGCCCAATTACAAGCTCTAGTAAAACATCCCCTAGATGTCACCATGACCTGAAGCTGAAAGTTACAAAATCACTTGCCTTGAATAATGGCACTGAATGCCAATGTTGGCACTATTAGCCCTGTGAATTGGAGTTCCAACATATGGCTCAGGGGTGTAACGTAAGGGCAAAGGTGTAGACAAGCGCATCTTCAGTCATCTGTCAAAAAGGAGTGGGGTTACACAGACGTTCATACTCAACTACAGCAAACAAGAGTAATGTACGGAGTTCTCACCATCAGCACACTGTTGCAGTCCTGTAGCTCATATTCAAAGATGAGAACCTTAGATTCAGAGTCCTCACCAACTGCAGAACATCCTCCCAAAGTAAGGCCAGATGGCTGGATCAAGAGACCGTTACCAAACAAGTCTCGCTTTGCTTCTATCAGTACCGCTCGCTCTCCACATTGAACAGCTACACTGCTAGGAGTAATAGGCTGCCTCAACTGAAAATCCACTGCCAAATCACTCAGTACTTCAGGAACAATGGGATATCTCCAGTCCAATGGCTTCACTGGACCTTGCATTAGCTGCTTGGACTGAACACCAAGAGGCTCTTGCACAAGTCCTCTGGAATCACCACTCAAAGCACCCTGATATGGAGCAGCTATCTGTTGATGTTTCCAAAGACCAGCAGGTGAGAAGTCAGGACCTCTGAATGAAGACACCACAGAAGCCAGGTCTGATTTGGGATCTTTAAATCGTCCCAAATTGGTCCATGCGCCACACAGACCAAAAACAGCACACACAAGAACCACAACTGCACCTTGACAGAACTCCATTTAGACAAACCTGCACACAATGCCTCAGTACACACCACTGATAGGTTGGGCCATTAAATACAGCTTTGAATTAAGGTGTCTCCTCCCCTTTCAGCATAATTAATTAACTTAATTCTACTCTGGACCTGCAGAGTTCAAGCGTTAACAAATGACAATATGGAAATTCCATAGCCTATATCCCAATCAGGCTGGAGATGATGTTACATATATGCAGCTGGCCTGTGAACTGTTTGAGAACTTTATAATTTAAGATGAGAGGATTTATTTGGATTAAAATAGAAAGAGAACATTTTTGTCTTTTCAATACTTTTGGTCTGTATTTTTTGGGGAATTTTGATATTTCAATTTCAGTTTCTAAAATACATCTATAATACACTGTGTACAGGAAATAGTCACACTCAGGACCTTCAGGACAAATATGTCCATATTAAAACTGCAGTATTTGATCAAAGTGCCGTTAAAGCATAAAATCATGATTTCTATGATATTATGCTTTCATTCTGGAGCCCTGGCTTCAAATTTACATTTTTAATACTTTCCACCAGATGGTAACATTTTCCTCATGTTTATCCTATGGAGAAAATACATGCGTTTTTCCTATTTTCTGTATTGTAGAGTACAGCAGGCCAATTGAATAAATTATGCGGATAACATTGTGTGGGTGTGTATTATAACAGCAGTTTTTTGACTTTGAAATTTTTGTCCTCTAAGTACCTCTTAAATGTGTAATGAAGTGGATTAACAGCGCCATCATGTGGTCGTTATGATGCAGTGTAACTGTCAGTTTCAACATTTGAAATAAATTATTTACATATTAAATGATCCACAACAAAAAAAAACAAAAAAATAGTAATTCCCAGAATAGTGATTGTTTTAACCCTCTGTGGCTCTGTGCGTGCAAGTAAAAATGGACAATGCATTGCTTTAACAATTTAAAATATTTATTTTCTGAATGAAAAATATAGTTGTTTACAATGGGATATAATTTAGCTGTGCTAGCTGTACATTATCAGAAAACACATTTGTGTGTGATTTTTGCACTGTACACAACAAAACACAAGATATTCCGTCAGGAGCAAACAGTAGGCTAGTTTTATTACCTTCAAATAAAGTTGTTAAAAATGAACACTCAAAAATCAGCAATATAAACAGTATATCTCTATTATTGTGCATTCTTTATATAAGTAGATCATTAAAGAAGGGCTTTTATAGTCCAGTTTGTTCACAAATGCCATGAAATTCCATCCTCCAGTTCAAATAAACATTATTGGACACTCTCAAATCCTAAAAACGAACAAAATTAAACCTTATCGCAACTAAAACCAACCCAATTCACCAAATATTAAGAAACATTTATTTTTTAGGATTGTGCCTTTACAAACCTTTCCAAAACACTTTATTAAAATAAATGGACTTTTGTCTCGTAGTAGTGAAGTATGCCATGTCAAGCTGTCGCACTGATGGATCTACACAGCCCTTACAGCAAATATGTTTAGGTCAATTTTTGGAATTTATAAGTTTCATGATGTGCAGAATTCAGATGCAACTTATAGTGAAACAAACTGATTGTGCCTCACAGAACAATCATGCTTTTTATTTCACCATTTAAGCCATCGAAGTCACATTTATTGTATCAATACTGAGATTGGAATATTTGAGGTTAAAGTTGAATCTCACGAAGAAATATCCAAGTGATTATTTCACTGCAAACTCACAATATTATACACCTGTATATTTTGTGTACTTAAAAAAGTGTATTTTTTAAGATATTCTGCATTGTGTCATTATTTTAAATTGCAATTAAGCAAAACCGTCCTATTGGGACAGAACAATTCATATTTTTCAATTAAAATCTGATCCATTAAATTCACAATAACAAATACTACATGACGTATCCTGAAAATGACACTAAATTTAAATCGTCTTATTTTTTGCACATATCTTTCTTTTGATCTCGAGGTGAAATACGAGCTGGATATTTCTTGTCAGTTTTCTTGAGTCAACCTTTGCTCAATATGGTTACATTTAGGATCTACACCAGTTTAAATGATTTCTTCATCACCACAATAAATCTTAATTTAGAAACCTAAAATAAATCTGTACCTTTGAATGGGTGAGACAAAGAACCTATGGCCGCACCACCAACAGGGAATGTATCTTAAATTGGTATTGATCTACCAGAAGTGGATAAAACCTGCCAAGCATTTCAATCAGTTTTACACGTGTGAATAAACACACACACAGGGCCTAAATTATTCTATATAGCACCTTTAAAATCAACGTGCTCTTTCAAAATTCTTCAGCCAGCATACATCGATGTTTAAGGTTTCTCAATGGGTTAAGACTTAAGATACAAGTACATAAACTTGATTGGCTGAAAATTCTTTGGTACTGTAGACCATCATAGCTGCTGTGTTTAAGGAAATGAGGCTGCAAACCATTAATATACTCACACTATAGATCAATCGAGTCAATTTTAAGAGTCTGTGAAGCTCTTTGGTGTCTTGGGTTCTAGTATGCTGGTGGAATCGTGACGAGAGCTGCGAAACATACACACACATATTCCTAATGCAACAACAAAGCTTCTCAGATTGCATGCAGAATACATTTTATACATCATATACAATTTTAACACATAATATTGTAAATGTATTTAAAGGTTGTGTGTTTGCGATCACAAAAGAAACACTCCTTTCTTTGGCTGTGTTGTAACTTGACATTACATCAGTAAAAGCTACAAAACGAATGTAGAATTACACTTTTAGAGTAAAACCTCAAAATACAGCATAGATGCATGCCGCGTAACACTGACTTTGATACTTCATTTTAAGAAAATGTTTCTTAACTTCCAGAGTCCTCTTAAAGGCGGTCAGATCTATCTTATGATGCACGACAAGTGTGAATCTCAGAACATGTCCAGGTCATATTTCACACCAAAATCAATTGAAGTAAATAATACATTGTTTTGCAAACACAAAAATGTACTATAGTATCTGTTGCAATGTCTTTCATTTATGCAGATTTAAGTATTCTTTGCAGCATCACTACAGTAAAAATACTGTATTACAGTAATGAGAATTACACAAAAATATATGCATATTAAATGCATGGTCCTAAAATCAAGTTTCCTTTTATTTTTTCTTCTAAATTTGGGGAGAAATCTGACCTGGACATCTTTTCATTAGATTCACCCAAACAACTCTGCACACGTCTTTTAAACATGGTATCCACTATTTTCATTTTGGCTTGATAAACCTTCACGACAAAAGGATTAAAATGCACAAAGAAGCCAGTAGAAAACAAACCACGGCAGTTCGGTATTTTATATTAAATAGAGCTGCAGCATTTGCTATGTACAGCAAAATAAAAGTGCTGGGACTGACATCCGTAAAGGGTGTAAAAAGCCCACTGTGAAATCTGTGTTTTAATACTGGTTAAATGCAGCACGCTCCATTGGCTGGCACGCAGCCTCCTTCATTCTTGCCCTGACTCCAGTCCCGCCCCCCTTCGCCACTTTGTAGGGAGCGAAGCCGAGGGCATGTCGCCGATCTGAGTGATCACATAAACTGACAGAGGCCATCTCCCCCTGTGCCAGCCCTGGACTCAGATCAGTCTGGAGTTCTTCAGGAACTGAATGAGGACTTTGTAAATGAAGGTGTACTGTGAAAGCGTCTGTACCATCATCATACGCTGCTGTCGCAGTAACTTCAGAACAGTCGGGACGTCCAGCATCTGTAAAAGCACACATCACTGACGTCAGAAAACCATTATAACAACATTTGATGAAGCCATTTCAAATTCTAAATCACAACAATAAGACACAGTTTACATTTATGCATTTGGCAGATGCTTTTATCCAAAGTGACTTACAGTGCACTTATTACAGGGACAATCCCCCCGGAGCAATCTGGAGTTAAGTGCCTTGCTCAAGGACACAATGGTGGTGGCTGTGGGGGTCGAACCAGCAACCTTCTGATTACCAGTTATGTGCTTTAGCCCACTACACCACCATCTCTCCAAGACTTGAGAGAGCAGAACTCAATATTTTCACAATTTAATATACGGCACTTTGGAATACTCGATTCTAGTCGGAGAACGACTGGATTGACCAATCAGCATTCAGGACCGCAACTCCGTTTTATTCATTCAACAGGTCTTTTTCATGAAATAGGAGCAGAACAAACTTGTGTCTAAATGCACTCGTGTTTCATGAATGAGGCCCAATATGTTGTACTGTCATGAGGTCTTAAGTTGTCTCATTTTAATAACAAATCTGTATTTTTTTTTCTCCATCTACAGGAAATTAAGCCTATTTACTGAGAATTTTGTTTTGTATCAAGACCTTATGACAATAATCATGACAATTAAACACATTTCCCTAAAAACTCGCATTACTGTATAATGCAAAAATATGTAATTTACCGTAATGGGAGAAAAAAAATAATGTTTTTGTACATCATGGTAGTATTTGTTGTACTGCCTTTAATTTAAACTCATTTAAATAATTAAATACATAATTGCTATTATTTTTTTATTGTGCTACTTTAAAAAAAAAAATGAACTAGACTTTTTGAGTAGCATCCTCAGTAGCGAGTACCTAAATCTCAAAATCACAACTGAAAATAACAATTGAGAATTACAAAGAAAAAGAAATTAGGTTGAAATATGACCCAGACTTAGAGGTTACTATAATGTGCATTTTAATTCAGTTAATATTATACTATTTTTATATTACATACAATTTTGTGTATTTAGTACCGTAATTTCCGGACTATTGAGCGCACCCGAATATAAGCCGCACCCACTGATTTTTAAATAAAATATTATTTTGAACATAAATAAGCCGCACCTGTCTATAAGCCGCAGGTGCCTACCGGTACATTGAAACAAATGAACTTTACTCAGGCTTTAACGAAACACGGTGTGGCAGCGGGCGTGGTCAAGCGCCCGTCCGGAGAGAAAAGCGGTAAGGCGCTTACACCTGAGCTAAATTATGTCTAACACCGGTGTCTAATTTCAGTAAGCATGGGGAGAGCGGCTTAAAAAGGCAGCAGCCACAGAGCTGAGAGAGTGACACATGTCAGTCTAGTGTTGGCGCATAGAAGAATTGAGAAACTTTATAAAATTGATTGTAAACATTGCTGTGGCCATTAAAAGCCTTACCTGGAACGTCAAGTGCCCTGCTGAAAACTGTTTTCCCAAGAAGGACACGTGAAGCAGGGCACTTGAAATTAGACACCGGTGTTAGACATAATTTAGCGCAGGTGTAAGCGCCCTTACAGCTTTTCTCTCCCGGACGGGCGCTTGACCACGCCCCCGCTGCCACACACGGCTTGTAATAAAACATTTGCAGTAAACTTGTAGCCTACCAAGAAAGTCATTGGTCACTATCTTCCTCGTCCTGTGCACTGAAGTCATCTCCTTCGGTGTCGGAGTTGAATAGCCTCAGATTTAGTTGTCTTTTTGCACTGAGTCAATTCCTCACGCTGCTGTTTCCAACGTCTTATCATCGACTCATTAAGACCAAGCTCCCGTGCAACAGCCAGATCAATCGCCTTCAACTTGAAAGCAGCATCATGTGCGTTTCTCCATGTCTTTGCCATGGTGAGGGTGACAAAATTACTACCGTAATCAGAATGATGGGAAGTTTGAGCGCTCGATTTAATCTAAACAGTATACCAAAAAAGTTGTTTTGACCTTAACCCGCTCGGCAATTTCATTGGTCTAATGAAAGCTTCACGCCAAAAAACTGAGCACGCCACAGAATGTTTTTTATATATATATATATATATATATATATATATATATATATAACATTTGAAAGCTGGAAAAATCCATATATTAGCCGCGTCATTGTATAAGCAGCGAGGTTCAAAGCGTGGGAAAAAAGTTGCGGCTTATAGTCCGGAAATTACGGTACGTGACATTTTATAAATCCATGCAAAAAAAAAAAAAAAGAGAGTAGACTTTGTTATGTGATGTATAAACTTTTCCAACAGTCACATGCTCACATCCGCGGAGAGTGATGTCACATCTATTCCTAGCAACCATCTCCTATGCCAACAATAAGGAGTGCATAACGTTTACCCTGGCAACTGACCATTTAGCTTTGAAAAGCTAGTGAGTATCTAATTCTGTCATGTATTTATGCCACCGTGAACGCAGGACATCTGTACCTCATTATGTTCCAGACACGCGATCATGATTTCAGAGAGAATGACCACACCCGTGCGCCCCACCCCTGCGCTACAGTGCACCAGAACCGGCAGGTTTGTGTTCTTTGGATCGCTCGAGCTGTTTGTGTGTCTCCGCACGGACTGGATCTCCTCCAAGTAGGCTGAGACACAGAAATAAAGCAGTTAAAAGAGCCACACCAGTCTAATAACACACATACTGAACAATGGAGAAGGGCCTAGTACAGAGCCTTGCGGCACACAGCACAAAAAAATATTTTTTAGCTTGAAGTGGTGCATTAAATACCATCACAGATTTAAACATATCATGAAAACATGTCGTCACACAGGTTGAAAACGAGTAAATGATTAATTCCATTTTCAATTATGAGGTAATTAATTGTAAGGAAAATCTATAATGTTTAATTCAATGCCCATTTTATGGGATAATTTAGTTGTGAGCCAAAAGCAAGGCTGGTTAATGTTGTACATACTGTGGAACCCTCTGAAGTCTTCTGGGCAGCCATGGTCAGGCCAGTCTGTGTACTGTAGATGCCAGACGGTTCGCTCTTGACCTGTTAGAAGATGTTTGATCTTCAGTCCTGTCGTGGCGTAACAGCCAGAGTCTGTACGGAAGCGCGTGGTTATCTTAATCCGCCCATATGTAACGGTGTTGTGGCGCGAACCAAGACGAGGCCAATAGCGGAAGCTCTTCTCGCGACCCCCCTCCTACAGGTCAAGTCACAAAACAAATGGTTTAATGATGAAACAATGTAACAAAAGTGAAACTTTTCAGATTCAAGCACAACTGGAAAAACAAGCCAATGAGTGTCGTTGTGCACAATGAGTTCAATGTGCTAAGAGACTGGTTTCCACATTCACCTCCTCCGCGGTAACCATGGCGATGATGGCAACTCCTTGTTCCCAAACCATTTGCCAGAAGTCTTGGCAGGTGTTTGAGAGGGGACCTTGAGACGCTATATAAGTCCATTCCTTACCGCTAACCGTAACCTGGTGAATACATTGACATTATAAAGTCATGTCTGTTAAAGGAATATTTCACAAAGAAATGAAAATGCTGTCATCGTTTACTCACTCTCATGTCGATCAAAACCTGTATGGATTTTTGATCATTTCTTTTCACGCTGCCATTTTCCATACATTGGGAACAGGGACTGTCAAGCTCCAAAAATGACAAAAAAGAACTATAAAAATAGTCTATATGATTCATGTGCTTTATTCCAAGTCTTGTTAAGTCATATGATAGATTTGTATGAGGAAGAGACACTTAACTTTCAGCTTAAGACTTAACTTACACATTTACTGCACTTTTTTTTGACAATTTTGGAGATTGTCAAAAACAGTGTCCATCCCCGTTCACTTACATTGTATGTAAAAGAGCAGCTCAGACTTTATTCAAAATGTATATTTTTGTGTTCTACGGAACAATAGAGAGAAAGTTATGCAGATCTAGAATGACATGGAGGGTGATGACAATTTAAATCTGTGGGTGAATGAATCCCTCCAAATGCTGTATAAATATTCTTGTAAACCATCTGTGCAAAATACAACTTTTAGTGTTTGAACAGACGCTAAAGAGCAAACACACTAATAATGAAACCAATGATCTGTCGTGCTATGCCGAAAGAAAACCAAAAGCATTTCAGTCATACTTCAGTTCTGCTCATAACTTCAGTGCATTATCCTTACAATGAACTGAATCATCATCCTGTAGCACACCTAAACATGTATGACAGGCACACGCTCTTGGTACTGTAGCTCACCCTGATGTTCGAGGCGTTGATGTAACCTGTGTTGTTCTCTTTGGTGGGCACCAGCTCCACACGTGTGTCATCATAGGGCAGGACATCTTGGAAGCGATTCCTGTCGCTGTTCTCGGGCATCCGGGCGATGGTGCATTCACAGTTGGGCCATCTTTTGGCCACCTGCTCGTACTCCGTGAAGACCATCCCCTGATCCACACGCTGCTCCAGTAACTTACACTGCACAGTGAACGCACAGGATATGAGGGTCTGTTTACAACACATTGACCTTATTGCAAACTACAGCATGCCATAAACAGAATCTAAGCTTATGACTAAGAGCAGTTTAATGATGGGTGATATCTCTAAAAATCTAATATTTCATATAAATCACAATGTAACTCAATATTTTCAGCCTTTTGACAACAGGGTCATTAAAGAATAATGTAGGAATGTCATGAAGTCTCAACAGATCGATTATTGATTGGCACATTATTTTCTAGATACTTTGAGGCATCGATATACAGTATTTCCATAAGCTGATTGTAGAGCGGAGGAGGGCGGGGCCGGAACAACGCACGCCCGGACCCCGATCAGCCTGATGGGGGCGCGCGAGGGATAAAGGCGTCCGGTGATGACAGTTCAAGAGAGAATTGGCAGGCATCTGGCATCTGTTTATGTTTGTGTGTTTTTGGTTCAGTTTATCATTAAACTATTATTTATATTGTTAAGTCTGTTCTCGCCTCCTCCTTTCCCTTATACCCTGTTACACTGGTGCCAAAACACGGGAAGGAGGAGGGATGCCTGCCGCAGAGTCCTCGACACTGCCGTCCATCCAGGGGAGCGCCGTTGCCATCTGCCAGGGGACGGTGTGGCCCAACCGCAGAGAATGGCCACCGTCCGAGAGGCGAGTGGGGACTGGACTCCCCCCTGTCTGGAGCGAAGGAGCCGCTGCCAGGGGCGGAGGAGTGCCCTGCCGTCCCCAGAAACGCGGAGGGGTCAAGAGAAGACCGTCGTCCAATCAGCTGCCAGGGGCGGAGGAGTGTCCTCACGAGTCGCCGAGAACGTGGAGGGGCGTTCTGTCCGCTGGGGGTCGGTCTGAGTGATCGAGGACCACACGACGATGCATCAGGGAACCAATGAGCAAGTTATTTCTCTCTCTCTCTCTCTCTGTCGCTCCGTGTTGGCCTTTCCCTCACCTATTTTATTTTTGTTGTTGTTTTTGCCCTCCTGTCTCCTCCCAGGTCGAGGAAGGCGGGGCACAAGGCACGCCCCCACCCCTGCTGTGAAGGGGGTGTACATCATGCCGGGGGCTCCCCGGCCTGAGGCAACGCCAGGAGGAGGGCGGGGCCGGAACAATGCACGCCCGATCCCCAATCAGCGCGCGGGATAAAGGCGACCGGTGACGGCAGTTCAAGTGAGAGAGAGAATGGCAGGCATCTGCGCTGTATGTTTATGTTTGTGTGTTTTTGGTTCAGTTTATCATTACACTATTATTTATATTGCCAAGCCAGTTCTCACCTCCTCCTCTCCCTTATACCCGGTTACACTGATATTTACATTAGAAGCCTAATTTGTGTGCTTTCCAATTCACTGTCATTTGCCCTTCCTTTAAATGTAGTCTGGCATAATAGCTTTGGGAGACCACAAGGGGGTGATATAACATTTACTGTACTTTATACTGAAGGACGCAGCAGTTGGAGTTGTAGCTGAGTGCTGCTGATATAGATAACGGTTTCGAAATTCAGAATGAGCCATGTATTTCGCAAGACGTGTCTAGTGTTGAACCCCCTAAAGACTACTGTGCAACGAGTAGCCCCATTTATATCTGAAATTTTTTATACAAAAATGCAGATATAGATTGATAACCATTGGGAACATTTTCTGATTAACATTGTGTGAAAAAGGCTTCGATCCCAAGCCTACAAATAAGGTTGTCCAAGATGAGACCAAATAATAAATCTAGTTTAAAACACACGACAAGTACATAGAAATGTAATGTGTGCCCATGATGGTTTAATGCATAAAAAAATAAAAAAAATCTTAAATGTCAAGTGATTTAACCATTAAGTAAAAGGTGTTAAAATACTTCACTTAAAACGCAAAATGACAGCTCTCAATAACCAACAACATGATTAGAGGTGTATTCAAGTACTTCTGAATAACTTAAAAGATCCGGACAAAAAGGTGATTGATCCAATGTTCAACATACAACGGTGTCTAAAAGTCTGAGACTAATATATTTATAAAACAAAATTACATCCAATATGTTTTCTTTTAACCTCATAATCTTTTTACATGATTCAAAGTCCAAAACCAGTAAACTACTGATCCAAAAACCAAACTGAAAGCAAATCTCACCCTCTCATCATTAGAAGTGTTCTCCGGGTCGTCCTTGCCTTCATCGGGCAAAGGCATTCTGGATGAGGTCAGGCCATTTAGAGCCGCCAGCTTCAGCGGACCAATTTTCTTGACCTCGGAGCGACCCTTCTTCATACCCTGACGTGAGATGACAGCGATGCACAAAGAAAAAGAAGCAAACAGAGACTGTGTAAAGATCAGTTGACTCTGAGAAAAGACACACTCTTTACTGGAATCCTGTCGTACATGTCAAACAGCCTGTTGGGCGGCATTCTTCACAGCGCAGGTACAAAGACATGTGATCAGCCTCACCCCAGAATAAAAAAAACACCTACTCCTCTGTCAGCTTCAATAAAAAATGTAAAGCCACTAACAGCAGAAGGCATTGTTCATGTCACACTGTTTGCATCATGTGCAATTTCAAACCAGTTTGGGTTGTCTTGTAAAAACGAACCCTGATCAGATGCAAACGTAGACGTTCAATAGAATGTTCAAGCTGTTCCTTTCCGTACAATAAATGTGAATGGAGACGTTTGCTGTCCAGCTCCATAAAGACGAATTAGCACCATAAGTAGTCCAAATGACTCAAGCTCAATTTCCAAGTAGGGCTGGGCGATATGGCTACAAAAATGTAATTTTGCGATTTTTCAGCCTATTGACTTACATAATGACCGTTAACTCACTTATCTGAGCGACTACACAAAACGGCTAATGACTCGATTGTGTTCAGAGCTATTTTACACACATCTCTCTCATTCAAAGCAATATGTCTAAATGCATATTGAGTAAGTAAATAGCGATTATATCGGTTATGCCGATTAATCGCTTTTTGGAACAATAATTATCAGCGAAAATCTATGGTGATACCTGACGACAGTTTTTTCATCATTTCAAAACAAAAGTCCCTGGTGTGTTTCGGGCTTGTTTCAGGGTGCGTTCACACTTGTAGTTCAGTTCTCTTGGTCCGGACCAAAAAAGAAAATGATACATTTAGTCCTGGTTTGCCAAGCGTTCACAATGGCATTTTTAACACTGAACCGTAAGATACAAAATGCATATGGAAAAGGTCTCAACCTGATTGGACAGCTTTTATGACGTATATTTTGCGACGGAGCTACTTGCTGAACATCCATAACAACGCTGGCTAATGGGAGAAATACGCTCATTGGATTTATGTATATATGGTGGTATTTCTACCAGCTGAGAACAAATGAAGAGTTAATAAAATGTGTAAAGTAGCCAAAACAGCACCGGGAATTCCTCCGTTGTACACACAAACAAAGACATGCTGCAAGGACGGCTGACGGCGGTTCTGACGCCTGTCCCGAACTGTAATGGGCAACATAGCTCAAATGATGAGAAGAACCAGGTATGCTTGAGGTCAGTATTAGGCAAATTACTTCCTGTTTTTGGTCTGTTTAGATGTCTTTGGTATGGTTCGACTGATGAACACCGCATGGACCAGAGTTAGATTGGAAGCGGACCGAGACCCACTATTCAGGGCTATGATTGAACAATAAACTGTAACTGGCATTTAATTTATTAAGGATTATTTGTCTGTGCCCGTCATAGTAAGGAAATTCTATCAATTCTATTCTATCGGCCGATTAATCGGTTATCAAGCCTTTCCCACCACCTTAGTTATCTGTATTTGCAAAATTCACTATCGGTCGACCTCTAGTAAATAGGCCTTCTTTATATATATATTGTTATTTGCTATAACCTTTATTTTAGGGATGTACTGATGTATCGGCAGCCGATATTTATCAGCCAACTATTGACCAAATTAGAATCATTGGGATATCAGTTATAAAGCATGAAATCGCTGATATAAAAGCACAGATGTTTATATTTATTTATAAATATTTAGTAACACGCGGTGTAAAAACATTGAATAAATATTTAACTTTCTCGTTCCCACATCAATGTGGAAAAACTGCTATGAATGGACGTGACCGTTGTGAAAGCGGCACTTGTCTAGACTCTACTGTACATATTGAGGGAAACCATTCAAAACACTTTAAAAACCAGCAGACTTTGACTTCTGAGACATCGGAATAATATCCATTAATGCTGCATGATTGATTACTAAACATACAGCGGTTTCAAAATATAGTCTGCATTCAAGCACCCTCTAGCGGTCTGGACGGCATTATACATTAATACAGAATTTAAAAGGGGTTTTTGTTTCTTTAGTAAAATCTTTAGATTTTCTATGATGTGGTTAACATTTCTGTGGAATTGCCCAAAATATGCATTTATGCAGATTTATGATATACAGGCTGAGAGAAGTTTAGTATACAGTATGTAAATACATACGTGTAAAATGTGAGTTATGCTGATTTGAACTGCGAAAACATAAGTGCAAAAATGTTTTAGAAATGCAAAATAACCCTTTGTTCTTAAAAATCCTCATGTTATCATTTTAGTTACATTTTTGTATCTTTTTAAATAAGTTTATCTTCTATTTATCTTTCATTGTGGCTCTCTATAAATGTTGGCCTGTCATGGGTTCAACAGATCCTATCCATGTTCAATATAAACTATTTAGAACAGTTAAAAGCTTTTGTGTTCCACATTGTAAATTTTTTAAGCCTAAGGTAAGTGGCAAAATATCGGTATCGTCCTATATTTGTTTTTGGGTTAAAATCAGTATCGGCCAAAAATGTTCATATTGGTGCATCCCTAATTTATTTAATTAAATAAAATTAATGCAACAAATACTGGAAAGACCTTACAAAGCCTACGTGATGGACAAGAAGCGACTTTATTTTTTTTTGGGGGTCCCCTTTTCAACCAATTTGAAATTCCCAATGCAATTTTAAGTCCTTGTGGTCACGTAGTGACTCGCCTCAATCCGGGTGATGGAGGACGAATCCCAGCTGCCTCTGCGTCTGAGACAGTCAACCCATGCATCTTATTACGTGGCTTGTTGAGCACGTTGCCACGGAGATGTAGCGCGTGTGGAGGCTTCACGCCATCCACACCCAACTCACCACGAGCCCCACCGAGAACGAACCACATTATAGCGACCACGAGGAGGTTTCCCCATGTGACTCTACACTCCCTAGCAACCGGGCCAATTTGGTTGCTTAGGAAACCTGACTGGAGTCACTCAGCACGCCCTGGGATTTAAACTAGCTAACTAGCGAACTCCAGGGGTGGTAGCCAGCATCTTTACCACTGAGCAACCCAGGCCCCCGGTCAAGAAGCAAAGTTGTTTTGACTCTCACACTGAAGGGAACTTACTGGTGGTGGAAGTCCATCGATATTCCTTCTTGCAATGGGCACATCTGAGACGGGTCTCTTAAAGATGTCTCTCTTGTGCTTCATCCGCCCCTGTCCACTCAAATCTCCTTCTGACACTGAAGGCGCTATGTGTCCGGGCTCTCGAAAAGCCCGTAACTGATCCAACTCATCCTGCTTGCGGATGAGCGGGTGGGCTTGGTACGCTTGAGCGCTAGTCAGGACGGTTTCCATACTGTGGTTAAACGGATAAGCAGGAGGATCAACGATGGGCTGTCCCAGCGGCGTCAAGTTATGCTCCGGTCTGCACACGGCATCCTGAGACTGTGGCGTGTGTCGGCCACTGTCATCTTCAAGCTCCTCTTCCTCACCGCTGCTGTGCACCAACATCGTGGCGTCGGAAAGAGATTTTTTGTGCCCGTAGCACACGTCCTCTTTAATGACCGCATCCTCGGGTTTCGTCACTTCCAGTACGGCGTTGATTTCGGAGCTGGAAGGCGTGGCCAGCTTCGCTTGGGAGAGCGAGGGAGGGGTTTCAGCCGCAGATGCAGATACCTGTGTAGTTGATGCATAATAGGTCCATGAACTTCATCAACATCAAGAATTTCTGCACAATTATTCGAAACAATAATTGAGATTACAGCTGCCACAATTAACTAACTGTAAAATAGGGTCAATTATATAACAGTGCATATAAGTCTCCTCATGTTGCATTAAATATTCTATTTAATGGGTATTTGGCAGCTGTTGGGGCATGTCCACTGCATGCTTCGGTGCATAACTTCTTGAAAAGCTAAATAACAGTTTTGGGTCTTTAATGCTTCTATGACGGCCAATGTAAAGTTTAGATGAATTAATCCACCAATAAAGTCACAGTTCTGAGCTTGTTTTAGATGTGTGGCCAACAGTTGGTATTTTAATATTATGATCAATAATGAACAATTAGGACTTTTGTCAGTATCGTGTAGCCCTAAGTGAATGATTCAGGTCAAGTTTCAGAACTCAAAACTTCCTCTCCAGTCGAAAAAGATATCATTGTTTCCACTCTACAAAAATGACTCAGCCATATAGTGATGTCACAGTGTAGTGTAATTTGAATCGCCCCACCTCCACAACATACGTAATCGTCACGGTGAAAGAGAGAGTGGCTATTGTAATTTGCTTTTAAATAGAGCTGTAAAAGTTTCTTAAAATCGTGATAACCGCTTTCACCGTTAACAAAGCATAAACCAGCATACACACTGGTCTGAGTAGGGCGGAGCCTTTGCCATGTGTCTGTCAGCACACCACATCGCACATTCAGTGACGAGGAAAGGACCTCTTAATGCTATTTGTTGTACAAAACAAGCCCAAATGAGACTCGTGATAGAAATGATGTACTTTGCAGCCTCTGTAAGGCACAATTTAATGAGCACAGAAGCATGTCAAGTCTTAACTATCATAAAAATGCAGAATGAGATGTGCTTGACGCCCTGGCGCGAAGCGTGAATGTCGCTTTCATTATTGCTGTAGCACCAATAAGCGGATAGCCACTTATTCTTCATTATTTCTTTACTTTGCTATATTAGGCTTGCTCCATGCTGTACATCCCTTGTACTGTATCTATGTTCAAAATAAAAGCATAAAAAGTTTATGCTTTCTCTTCAAGAGCGCTGCACTAATGATCCATCACGGGCACAACACCTGTTAATGGCCCTTAATGCAATAATTCCCCATGTGTTAAGCAGTGTTAAGCACTGAAGATGGAATTTCTAATATAACCAGAAAGAATGTGATAAAAACAAATGCTAATTTACAAATACTAATACTAACTCCAGTGTGAAGATTACATTCGCTTTACGTTGTCATGCTCCTATTATTGAGTTAAGCATGACTAAAGCTGCGTACACACTGCCAGCAACTTTGGCTGGCGGTGAAGTCGCTAGTGGGCGTTCCCACTACTGGTTGCCTAGTAACGTTTATAAATGACATTCACGGATGCCATTCCATTGCTGTTGACACAGCGAGCCAACGTTCGCGACAGCTCGTGTCGCCGGAAGTCACTGTGCTCTCATTGAAAATGAATGGGATGGTGTCTCTGGCAGTGTGTACGCAGCTTTAACTACATGCTTGTGTCTGTTTACTCCTACATCATTGTCATTAAATATAGTTTAATACTTAAACCCATCTTGAGAACAAATAGTTTGAATTTGCGCTCCAAGTGTTTTGAACGCAAGAACGTAACGCATGTTTGTGTTGTTCTGCTGAAGTGTTTTGTTCACTGTATAAACTGTGTGTTGCTCACACAGCTGAAGTTTCACTTACTGCCCTCTGGAGTAAACAGGTGGTACTGCAAGCTTGCATTTCTCAGGAATCTTCCTTATTACGGTCCGAGGGCATAACGATTAATTGCGTAAAAAATTTTTAACGCATTATTTTTAATAAAATCACTTATTTTATTTTATTTTTTTTTTGGTAATTTATTAATTTGATTTAATTTAGTGTTTTGTTTTCATTCTGGATTTTAATATACATTTTTTTTATTTGGCAATTTATATTTTAAAATGTAATGTTTTTTTCTCATCTAATTTATTTAATTGATCAAAGTCAGAGAATGCTGCCGACAGGTTTCAAAAGTAAGCTATAAAAATGATTTAATTTAGTCTTGGGCTAATGTTAGTGTTCTAATAAAGAACATTGTAGGTTTTCTTCTTGTAGCTTTTCTATTTATTTTTCATTTAATACATCTTCTGCATGGAAGGTTATGAAATTTAAAAGCATACTGAAATGACTTTACAGTGGAGAGGTAGATAGGTGCTAATTTTGCCATGGATCGAGCAAGCAGCGGGGTTTCTCTAATCCAGGAGTGCAGAGCGAGCGAGGAGCGGGAAATGGACAACCTGGAGTGGAGCAGGAGCGATTAAAGAATGCTTTGAGTGCGGAGGGGAAATTGTTCTCGCACCCCTCACATACTCCAATTGCAATGAATATGCAACTTATGGGGGCTAGTTCTTTAAGTTAGTCAACCTCTCACTTAAACATTGGGAAATGTTTAATGTTACTTGAACTGGCGCTATTTAGTACATTCCCATCTTTATACTGTGGAAGGCTTTGTTTGGAAACAATAATAAAACATAATTGTTACAGAAAACAAGTGCATTTTGACTGGAAAAGATGTACTGTATATAAACAGAATAACATTTCAGCACTTTTCAAGTCTGCAATTAATCGTTAATCGTAAGATCCCAAATGATGTTGTGTTCCTGGTTGTGTAAAAATGGAATCTCTGGATAGCCATTCGAAGGATCCCGACATTAGGAATGACGTTCTTGAATGCATGGATTCTTCTGAAAACCAAGGACTTTTTTAAAGTCGTAGCAGTGCTAACAATGTTGGACGTGACAATAATGCCGGTGAGTAACAAGTGCAATTCTTTCTGCCTATGTTTGTTTGATATGTAGGGAATTGAATAGTCAGTCATTTGTAAAATCCATGATCATGACTCCAACGTGGAGCGAATTGCACTTATAACACGGTTACTTAAATGCACAATAGCGTAAATTATTTTATTATGCAAGAAGAAAACATAGCTTGAAGTGCAACTATATTATGACTATATTTATCATTATAAGTGAACCAATGAAAAACTAAAAAAAAGCATGTTATGACACTTTTAAATAAATAAATTTTTAAAAGACAATTTTTGGCATTTTAACATTTTTAATGATTAATCAAATAAAAAAAGCCACATTTTATTTCCTGTATATATTATTTCCACATTAAATTTAACTTAAATGGAAATATAAATGTTTTATTCAATATACGGTGTTCAAAAAAATGTTTCTGAAATTCGAAGTTGATTTTTAATATCTATCATCAATTTTATCGATTAGTTGTCGCAGCACTAGTTTTTGGTTTTAATCACCTTTTTGCCTTTACTACTTAATTGAATTGGTCCTCTGCTGGAATAGGACATTTTAAAAGTATTTAATGTAGCTTCCATTTATTATGAGGTCATAAAAGCTGCATGCATACTTAATATGCAACACTTAAAAATAGTTTCAGATGAAGTGTATCAAAAGGTCACAGAAGGCATTTCACCTTTCCAAATATGATTTCATGTCAACACCCACCTTCCTCTCTTTCAGCCTCATGTTTTCTAGGCCGTACGCAAGCCCAGCGATCTCGATGGAGTTCCGCTTGTGCATGTGCGGCCGGCGTGTCATGACGAGAGGCTCGCTCACTTCCTGCAGCGAGTGCGCCACGGGCAAACTGTCCTCCTGGAAGGTTTGTACTGAGTGATGGACGCGGCGTGTTATGAGGTCGGGGTTACTGCTGCTGACGTAGAGGTGACGCGACAGGTCCGGCGTACTATTGGCTGGTCGAGGGTGAGGGTACGGATAAGGGGGTGGTGGCCAGTAAACTTGATTCCTTATAATGTTGGGCGGTGGGTACTCCTGGGCCTGCTGGAGCTGGACGTTTGTGAGCTCGGGGACACTAACGGCACCCACTACGGGTCGTCTCTCGGTGGGGTACGGGTATGGAGAGGGACTGTGGAAGCTGTAGTTGAGGTGGAACGGGTATTGTCCTGCGCCGTGCTCGCGGATCTCCGGTTGGCTGTAAACAAGTGGATCGGGTCGGCTGTACGCGTAAGAGTTGCCGATGTTTAAGTTCCTCATGGAGTGGCTCTGTCGTTCGGTGGGCGGTACCATACCCTGGTTTTTCTGCCTCATAATGGTCTCGTAGTCTGGCGTGGCGCGGTAGGACGGTGGAATCAATGCGCTGTGGCGGTGGGAAGGCACGTAGTCTGGCCGCATAAGATCACTTCCAGTGATGCTGGGGTTGGAGGACATGGGCGATGGTTGCAGGTAGTGCTGAGGGTTGTTAAGGGAGCTGGTGCTCTGGGCGCTGTACACACTGCCATTGCGGATCCTTCCGTTATACTCGTGTGGAGAGCGGTCGAGACTGGTCTGGGAATGGTAGTAAACACAACCATTCTGATTGTTGATGTAAAGGTTATCTGTGGGAAATCAAACAAACGTCAACTGAAATTAGACAAAACAATGTGAGTGTGACAGTAGTTGGGCAGATTTGGTGTGTTGTAAAAACTGTGACGGAGTTCATGGCACACATTCTACCTTGTGAAGACGTGTACGGCTCTGTGTAATGGCCATTAAAGTGCATCTGAGGTGGCATCATGTAGGTCTGAGGTTTTGGCTGCAACAAAACGACAGCAGCATTATTCGGCAGTCGGACACATTAGATTGGTCCCAAAAACTAGTAAGGTGCCTACCTAGACAGCATTTCAAGGCAACATACGTGTGTCCTAATGCTAAAGCTGTTCCAAAGGGTACTAGATATAGTCCCTTCTAAAATACAATCTTTTGAATAAGCCGTCGAGAGAAATGATGATTATAAATACATTTACATAATAAAAATATATAAAGAATAGTAGAATACCTGTTGATACACGCCCCCTTTTTGAGCACAAACCATGAAAATGACACACCTGAACTTGTATTTACGGGACCCTTTGCAGTACGGACACAGTTGTAGTATCTTTTGAAAGAAGACACTTTGAGCTTCCAAAGTTACAGAATGAATATATGTTGTTATTTATTAAAGTTAGAGAAGCTGACGTTTATAGTAATGGAAATATTCTGTGCTGAACATGTTTTTATAATCTAAATAAAACAATAATAAAAGTGCCAAGACACTCCAGAAATACAATGTTCTCAAAGACACGAGTCTAAAGAAGTTACGTTTCAAATCTGAAGATGATTTAATAATAAATGAGGTTCCTGCAGCTTTAATGTCTGTAAAATCTCTGGAAGTGTTCAGAGTAAAATTAAGCTCCGCCTCTCAAGACGACACTAAATCTGACGGCACTGCTCGACTATTATGAATAAAACTACGCCACATTTTTAAAAATAGACTTTGGAGACGGCTGGTTTTGTTTATGGGACTCTAATATATCAGATCATAAACAGTTTTACAACATGAATGCTGCTCAGATTGCAGTTTGATGAAGAACGATGATGAAGGAGAGATCTCATGTAAACAATGGAGAATATATCAATATTTCTCAAAAAGTGCTATTGGATGTTTTTCAATGAACTCTTGTCATGGACGTTTGACTCAAGTGTGTTGAACTGGATTCATCTGGCGATCGTGTTTTCATAATAAAAGTCCCATTTTGAAATATCCCGTTTGATATCCCCCAACTTCTTTAGACTCGTGTCTTTGAGAACATTGTATTTCTGGAGTGTCTCGGCACTTTTATTATCGTTTTATTTTTATTATAAAAACATGTTCAGCACAGAATATTTCCATTACTATAAACGTCAGCTTCTCTAACTTTAATAAATAACAACATATATTCATTCTGAAAGTGTCTTCTTTCAAAAGATACTACAACTGTGTCCGGACTCCCGTAAATACAACCATTTAAGTTCAGGTGTGTCATTTTCATGGTTTGTGCTCAACAGGATAAACCACTTAAAATGTTTTACATCTCATATGCATTTTTCACTCTGGAGATTAAATCATAATTAAAACTGATAGTTGCAAGGATTCACTTGTTAACTTGTTAAATCCGCAACAGCAGTATCTATAAAATATATATGCATTTTCTTTATATCCTCCAGTAACACTTGATTGTGATTGGCCCAAAATTAACAGGTGTCACGTGACAGCGCTGTCTATAGAAAATCTCATTCTCTCACTGGGCTACTGTGTAACATTTGGAGTAAATTTGGAGTAACACATTCAAGGGATAGTTCTCCCAAAAATGAAAATTCTGTCATTATTTACTCACCCTCAAGTTGTTCCAAACCTGTATGAGTTCCTTTCTTCGGTTGAACACAAAAGAAGGTATTTTGAAGAATGTTGGTAACCAGACAGTTGACGGTAGGCATTGACTGCCATAGTATTTTTTTTTTCTACTATAGCAGTCAATGGCTACCATCTGGTTAACAACATTCTTCAAAATACCTTCTTTTGTGTTCAACCGAAGAAAGAAACTCATACAGGTTTGGAACAACTTGAGGATGAGTAAATGATGACAGAATTTTCATTTTTTTGGTGAACTATCACAGCAGTTCAGGCTCTGGGTTACGAACCAGAAGGTCAGGGGTTCAAGCCCCATCACCGCCAAGATGCCACTTTTGGGCACTTGCTCCAGGGGTGCTGTATCATGGCTGACCCTGCACTCTGACCAACAAATACATTTCACTGTATATATGCAAAAATGTATGTATAACGTGTGACCAAAGAGAAAGGCTTCTATTCTATTTTTTAACAGGTCAGTCTCAAACGTTGTATACGCAGGACCACACACTCCAAAATTGTCAGAGCAAAATATTTAATACTATTTGATATTTGACATTCTAGTTACAAAAGTTTGTCAATTTTGGTATTAAAAAGTCTAAAATTAGTATAAAAAAATAAATATAAAAAGTTATCAAAATCTGGGGCAATTCCACTGAAATTAACATCCTACAAGTGGTTTAAGCAATCAGCTATTTTCGGTTCCCGTTTCATAAGTGCCATGTCAGATAGTTCATTCATCAACCCGACACATCAGCATCCAGAAAACTAATTATTTTGGCACGTAGCAGGCCTAAAATGTCCTCAAAATAAGCTGATAATAATTGAAAAGAAGTTCCAGAACCGAATGACACAGGAATCAACAGGTGTTTTTGCGCCGAAATAAACCCAGAGACGAATGAAATCAATGTTTAGGTATTTTTCTGCGCAAAATAAAAAAAACGAAGCATCAATAAAATCATTAACTTCACTATTTATCATGTTATAAATAAATAAAAAGTATTGTATCTGAAATCCCTTGACATAATATTTCATTAACAGCAATAAACACACATGACCTATTTTCATCATATTTATGGCTGACTACTTTGACGCTCTTAATCTCATAATTAGATTATGCGACTTCAGCCGGGGTTTCACAGACAGGGTCACATATATAAGATATAATGCCAGGCTTCATACAATCTAATGTTGCGTTAAATGACCTCAACGACAGCCCTCTAAATTGAGATTTCACACTATGCGACCAAAAAACGTCTGTTATTAGCCACTGGCGAGTCAATTTTAACATTTCACTCGCCAGCGATGGAGTTGTGTAGTGTCCGAGGCCCCTTTACTGAATATAAAGCAGTTGATTTAGAAGCCGGATTCAGCCTTGTCTTTCCCTGCATGATGAAGAAGCACTTGTGTCATTCAGTTGAACTCCAAACATCTCAGGGAACCGCACCGCTGACGTCACAACAGCAGCTCTCTTGAGAGCGTGTGAAGATGAACCACTTCTCAAGCACTCTGTTGTGCACGCCGTCAACAGAGGCTTGCGCTAAACTCCTGCGAAAATGTAAACAAGGTATAAACGGATTCATTTTGTGAACGCAAAGTGCTCCAGTTTCACTTAACGGCCATGTAATGGCAAATATCCGTGGTCATTGTGGGTTTATTCACGCAGTTATAACACGCAGCGAGACAGAGGAGATGCCCTATTTCAGTGGAGATGATACAATGCAAGAAACACAATCTCAAAGGCTTCCTTCATGAGAAATAAGAGCTTGTGAGTTAATCAGAGAGCTTAAAATAATGTGTGAAAGTGAAGAATAAGGCAGAAATATTTTACTATTGCATAATATAATATAATAGCTATACAGGTTAGCTGGGTTACAAAACAAAACATTGAAAAAGTCCAATGGATCAAAAGTAAATCGCACAAATAAGAGAGATATATTTTAGTTATTTAGACATATTTTGATAATTAAAATATTATTTTAATTATTTTAAATTTTATAATTTTATTCGACTGTCATTCATACGTTTTTGAAGCCTGAAAAGGAAATCATATACCTTTATTTTATTATATGACCCAAGATAAATATGTATAAATGATTGTTGTGTGCATGAAGCACACATAGTGAGTTTGTATGTAATTAATCGTCATATATGCGAAACACCTAAAACAGAAAATTAAATCATTAATTAAAACATGAATCATAGTCATTAATCGCAATTATTTGTCAGCCAAATTTCACAATCGAGACCCCCTAATTTTCATTATTAGGTTCCACCTTGTAAACTGTTTTGTTGAAAGCGTACGGGGTTTCAAACAGTGCGTCTCATTAATAAAAATGTGATTTCATGACATCATATAAATTGATAGAATGTGAAATTTGTACAATTTTAAAAAGCTAAAATATGATTAAAATAAGAGCAAAATCAAAAACAAATAAATGACAATATACAATATTGTGTGAATATTTATGAAGAGGCCTCCTCTCTCAGTTGCTTTAATACATGTTTTAGTCACATTATGCTTAGATGTCCTCAAAAGTCTGGCAAGTAAACACTAAAATTGACTAGCCGATGACGATTCTTTCCAAAACGATCGTAGAGGGTTGCAACTACACAACTGCGTACATACTTGCATGCAATGTTGAACTGGTAAGAGGCAGAATATTGTAATGTCTTTATTCAATAAATATAAGGGACTTTACAGTTATCCAAAATATGACTTCTTGCATTACATGAAGGATTTCAATCAGAGTTACATTTAAATCTAAATCGGCAGTTTAATCAAACGTTCTCGGTTGCGATCGCTTTGATTGACATTTGAGCTCAGTGAAGTTTAAAGGAGACTCAAAATGGAATGGCACGCCTGATTTTGAATTCATAACATTTATACATTTTAAGATATAGAAATGAACAGTAAAATATCAATATGCACTGGAGAGAAACAACTGGCAAGTGCATCAAACAGCACAAGCGGTCAATGCACCTGATGCGTCCTCCAGCTCACGTTTAAGTGTTTGCGTAAAGTCTTTGAAGTGTTTCACCAAGAGCTTCTTTGGGTTTGTCTCCACCACACAACTGTATGCCGCACATATCCGACTAATCGATTTACATGATCGAATATTAGTAATTTGATCAATTACAGCAGCACTAGTATTTTAATGCATATCAGTGCAATGCATTTTTGTTTGTGTGGCATGCCGAGATGATGCCAAATGTATGTAGAGCACTCTAAATAAGTTACTTAAATTTAATTTCCATTTTGCTTAGGATGCTGCCTTAGAAGGCAGCTCGCTACGCAAACAGCGAATGGCAAGGCGCCTTGTTAGGTTTTGAAAAAAGCTGTTATTCAATCATAGAAACACAACTGTTGCCAATAAACTGATCTTGCAGAGCCAAAAATCTTGAATCCAGAAGTGTCCCGTAGAACAAACTCCAGTTCAAAGCTGTTCTATAGTCGATTGAGTGGTATTACGCTCACCAGAGACAATCTTGTGGAAGACCGTCGCCTCACTGGGTTCACTGGCGCTGGCTGAGTTTGACTGAAATAAAACAATAAAAGACGCATTTGAAATAAACCAGAGTACTAAGCCATCAACTCATGATTTCTGACAGTGGAAAGAATGGAGGGAGTTCCAGGAACAGCTAAAGCTGTTTGTGATTACACTGACATTGCAAAGTAAAATATAAACGACAAGGTATTAAAGTTGGCATGACTCGATGTCCGCCAATCCTCTCCATGTGGAGACTGGTGCTCAGGAATGTATAAAGAAGCTTTTTGTTACTGTAGAGGATTTTTCTGCTTTCATTTTGAGCATCACAAACTTACTCCAACATTCTGGCAGTTTCCACATGGGGATTTATATACGTCGATCACGAGCCAAAGTTATAGAGTGAATCTCACGAAACCGGTCAAGAGCATGTCAAGAGTCACATATCACCCCAAAATGAAAAGAGAGCTCATTTGTTGCATTGTGACATTTCCATAATGGCTCTTTTTTCCATGTCATGACAGAATGTGTTGTGCTGCCTTCATGCTGATTTAAACATTGTATAACAGTCACTGAGAATGAGAATCAAAACAAACGGTCATTACGGCAATGCTACACGGTAAGATTTGTTTTATGCTAGCCTGGCCGGACCAGTTGATTTGCCCTGCCAACATTTCCACTGACTCCATTAATACAAATCATAATTTTATTTTTAACTAGGGCTGGGTGAAAATATATTTTCAGAATTATTGCAATACCAATTAATACCAATTCTTAAAATCGCAAGATCAACCATCCATCCATCCATCCATCGTCAACCGCTTATCCTGTGTACAGGGTCGCAGGGGGCTGGAGCCTATCCCAGCTAACATTGGGCGAAAGGCGGGGGACACCCTGGACAGGTCGCCAGTCCATCGCAGGGCCACACATAGACAGACATACACTCACACTCACCTCCACATCCACATCCACACCTAGGGCAATTTTTTTGGAGACACCAATTAACCTAGCCTGCATGTCTTTTGGATGGAGGGAGGAAGCCGGAGTACCCGGAGAGAACCCACGCAGACACGGGGAGAACATGCAAACTCCACACAGAAAGGCCGGGGCAACCAGGGTTTGAACCCGCAACCTTCTTGCTGTGAGGCGACACCACCGTGCCGCCCGCAAGATCAAAGGTAGAGTAGACCGATATATCGGTTTTACCGATTAATCAGTGCCGATAGTTGCTTTTTGGAACTATTATCATCGGCAAACATCAATGGCAATAGTTACAGATACTTTTTTTCATAATTTCAAAATAAGAGTCAGAACGAGTGCGTTTCGGGCTTGTTTACATTTAAAAGTCCTGCTGTATGTATGCACCAAACCTTCTGTTTTTTGGGGGGATTTTGGTTGAACAATAAACTGTATCTGGGATTTTATTTATTTAGGAATCTTAGTCTGTGAACGTCAGTCATCATATTAAGGAGACAATAATTTTTTTTGCATTCTATAAATAATAAATAAAAAAAAACTAATCGGCCGATTAATCGGTTATCGGCCTTTCACAGCACTGTAGTAATCAGCTCGACCTCTACCTTAAACTTTATTTCAGTTTTGGTTGTTGATTTTTTTATCTGTTCAATGTATAGCAATTCTAACTGCATAGTTTGGGTCCTGTTGTTACTTCGTAAAAACATTTTTTAGGTAATGTACCAACTTCTAGAATTTACAGCTTTAGCTAAAATACTTTTTAATATGCAAGCAACGTTATATTAAATATGCACAAATGAATCAAGTGTCAAATAGTATCTGAATCAATCTAAGAGCTTCTGAATCCAATCAAACCTGGACATTTGTCAAATCCAGGGCGTCCTGAGTGACTCCAGCCAGGTCTCCTAATCAACCAATTGGCCCGGTTGCTAGGGAGGGTAGAGTCACATGGGTAACATCCTCGTGGTCGCTATAATGTGGTTATCATTCTCAGTGGAGCATGTGGCGAGTTGTGCGTGGATGCCGCGGTGAATAGCGTGAAGCCTCCACATGCGCTAGATCTCCACGGTAACACGCTCAACAAGCCATGTGATAAGATGCGTGGATTGACGGTCTCAGACGTGGAGGCAACTGAGATTCGTCCTCCGCCACCCGGATTGAGGCGAGTCACTACGCCACCACGAGGACTTGGAGCGCATTGGGAATTGGGCAATCCAAATTGGGGAGACCCCACCCCCAAAAAAAAGAAACTGGAAACTTGTGTCATTGACAGCATTTGTGGCATAATGTTTATGACCACAAAAATGTATTTCGACTTGTTCCTTCTTTTCAATCCAGGTTACAGTGAGTCACTTACAATAAAAGTCAATGGGGCCATTTTTTGGAGTGTTTAAAAAGGCAGAAATGTGAAGTTTATTATTTTATAAAAGCACTTGCCTTAATTCTTCTGTTCAAACTTGAGCTGTAAAGTTGTTTTAATCGTCATTTTACAGTTGGTTTAGGGTTTGTGGCACATCGTCATGGCAACAAAGTCGTAAAATTGGATAGAACTTAAAACAGAAAATGTTAGTATGTGTTTTTATGACACTAAAATCACATTGTTTACGTCTTGTGTCTATACTTTTGAAAGAGTGAGCATTTTAATATTTAGGATTAGCCACATTGACTTCCATTGTAAGTGCCTCAATGTAACCTCATTGAGTCGAGTCCATTTTTGTGGTTATCAACATTGTCACAAATGCTGTCAATTGAGCTTTATTGAACCTGTATTGAACCCAGAATATTATTTATGCTGGAAAAATGATGAAAAATGATGCCATGATGCTTTCAAGACTAACAGGCTAGTGATCAATCCAAAGTGTTGAGCTTGTCCTCAACTATCATAAAAATAATTTCACAATGCAACAATCATTAAAAAGGCTTTTTTATTTCCTTTTGAATTTGGGGTGGAATGTGATCTGGACATGTTCTGGTGAGATTCACCCTACAGGGAGTTTCCTGTAGCTGATATGAAAGCTCTGGTCAGTGCTGCCTGTGATGAGCTCACCCTTTATCAGCCGGCACAGAGGGACGCAAGAGCGTCGGAAAGCGAGGAAATGAGAGAGTGAGAATGGACCTCTGGGGACTGTCAGAGGAATCAGGGCCATCGGACGGCTCTCTGGAGACAGTAAAAGGACAGCGGTGAAGACACAGAGAGAAACAAACACACAAAGACACCACACACACAAACTTACAGGCTGCTGTTGTTAATTTTGTAAAACTTGTGCCGCGCCAGCCACATTCTGCACACATACTTGGACGTCTCCATATCCTCCTGAACCAGAGCAAGAACATAAACAAAATGAAATCAGTCTATAACACTGGCTTATGTGTTTTAGCAAACATTTTTAAAAAATGTGTGGCATTCCTTACATGCCTGTTGCAAATCCAAATCCTTCTTGACCAATGAATTAACAACCAGTCGTTCGTTATTACAGGATACATTTTCAAAAATCTAAAATATGCTAATGAACCAGTTGTGAAAAACTCATTCAAAAGAACATTAACTAATGAGACATAAAGGACTTAAACGTTTACTATGCATCAGCACAATTTCTAGCCAATTTAATATTACAGCAGAGCCCTTACAACACTTTCCACGCCTTTACCATGACTTTTAAAATTGTATTTATTTGCATGAGACTCCCTCTAAGCATATAAATCAATATACATACTGTGTGTGATGGCATAACTCCATGCTAATTTAGTCTTTGAGCTATTTTAGGCAAAGAAAAGCATGTAAACCATCCGAGGCAAGTAGACTTACGGTCTGGAACTGGATTGTGTCCTCTTTGTTGGCGAGCTCCAGGGCAAAGAACGACTTATTATGAGTCATATTATTAATGTCATTCCACCTAGAGAAACAATGAAGAGCTCGAGTCAGACACATGATAAACGAGCATGAAAGCATGCACAGTCTCGGTCATTACTATGCGAGCCACGTACATACCGAAACGAGAGAGGTGCTTTCCCATTTTTGTGCTTGACGAATATTCCGTCCAGACAGGAGCCGATAATCACATCTGTGCTTTGGCTGTCCTGTTTACACACATGCAAGGTAAATAAGAGTATTCATATTTAAAATCAACTAAATTAATCATGACACCAGACTGTAATAAGGAATATTCCTACCATCGGAGCAATTCAAGCTTCAAATACTAATATATATATATATATGATACACCTGTTTTCAGCAGGGGGCAGTAAGTGCAACTCCAGCTGTACAGGAAATGAGCAGCATATTCAGAGAACAAACCACACCTTCCGACAGCACAAGATGAGAACGAACACAGCTTGATGGTGCACGAATCCGAACGCAAGGATCTCAAGTAAGGCTGGGCGATATGGCCAAAATTGTTATCGCGCTAATCTTTTTCATATTGTTCAATATCGATATTTATCACGATATACATTTACATATTGCACTTTCTTTGAAGAACAAAACATTTATTCTAAACAGTCAATATAGTCTCTACAAAACTGCACAGGGGGTCCAGAGACGGCCAAAGCTGCGGGGTCTGTGGCATCTTTCACCAATTTTACCGTCTTTTACCGTTTATCAATTGAAAATGAAGGTTAAAAGATCATCCGTTTGTTCATAGTGACAGCAGTCCAGTACTTGTTGCGATATTTTTACATTAAAATAAAATATTTTGTATATTTCTTTAGATTCAGATACTCAAGTACTCATTTCACAGATCAATCTCTTGTTTGTGGCTGGTGTACCTTTGCCTGGACACTCTCCTCACCGTAGCCCTCCATCTTTTCCACCGTCTGCATGTAGAGTAACTCAGCCTCAGGTGCAGACAGACCTCTGGCACAGAAGCAGAGATTAAAGGTCACATTCAACAATGTGCTTATCTTGTGATATTCTGTATCGGTCTCATCAGTGCTGATTCTTCCTCATTCATATTGTGCATTACAATTAAATGACATCAGGGGTTTAGGATCGAGACACATCTTCCTTCCAAAAAAACTACTTCAACTGCATGCCACGACATGAAAAGAAATTAAGAAATAACCTGCGTTAAGCTTTGCAATATAAAGTAGCTGTAAAAATAAACGAAAGATCTTGCTTCTCAATATTTTGATGATATTTATCACTCAGTTTATTGCTGTATTTGCTCTGAAATGTAACAAAAGTTCAAGTCTATTTAATATATTCCACTCCATTTATATTTTCCAATATCTTTCACTGCATGAACACAAGGAAGATTGATATTTACAGCCTGGCCTCATGAACTTCACATGACCGTGGCAACAGTTTTTGTAAAATGAAACTACGTGCCTTATTACACATTTGGCTGCAGTTTCCCAGTGAAATGTCCAGTGGGGGGCGTCACAAGCGAGTGAAAATATGTCGAAATCAAACAATGTTTTAAAGTTGAATATTAAATAGAGATGGGAAAAAATGACATGTTAAAGTATCGTGATATAGTGTTATTATTTACATTTTACCACATTAATATTGTGGTAATTGTAAAATGTTTTGTCTTTGCCAAATCGATCTAAATATTCAACAACAGTCCCGTAGAAGGTACCGTTATAACGCTTTACACATAATTAAAAATGCATCATGGGTATTCCGGAATATATATACTTCCTCTAATATAATCATCTTTTTATTTGGAAATTGACAAACATAGAGTAACAAAAATAAATAATAATAATTGTTGGTAATCAAAAAGTGGTAATCAACCTTACCACAATGCAACATTTCTCATTTCAGTCTGATGTTGTTGACTAGTATTATTATTATAAAGCTTTCCTCATGAAACTTGACATTTTTTGAAAACAATGCCAGAAAGGAAATAATCCATAAGTAAAAAAACATTTAAAAATACCCCCAAGAGACTTTAACAAGGACAAAATTGTGATGGCTAGACGACTGGGTCAGAGCATCTCCAAAACGACAGGTCTTGTGGGGTGTACCCGGTATGCAGCAGTTAGTCCCTACCAAAAGTGGTCCAAGGAAGGACAATTGGTGAACAGGCGACAGGGTCATGGTTGCCCAAGGTGAAGTCTAGCCGTCTGGTCTGATCCCACAGAAGCGCTACTGTAGGTGTCAGAACACACAGTGCATCGCAGCTTGCTGCATATGGGGCTGCGTAGCCACAGACCTGTCAGAGTGCCCATGCTGACCCGTCCACTGCTGATTACACCTACAATGGGCACGTGAGCATCAGAACTGGACCATGGAGCAAATGGAAGAAGGTGGCCTGGTCTGACGAATCACAATTAAATTTAGATCATGTGGGATTTTATCAGAAGTATTATTAAACTGTCAGCCCTCATTTCCAAATGAACATATAACATCTGCATTTTTGCCAAAAACTGCATCCTTTGCGCCAATCTCCCATTCATTCCAATGGGGAGTTCTGCAGAGCTTGTCAGAGCGAGCAACCGTAACCAAACAGGGCGGAGCTTGGTGAAGGGTCAATTAAAAAAAACTAAAAGAAGCAAATACACCAATGACTACAGGCACGGACTCTCACCGGTAGTTCTGATAGAGCATGGTAACCTTCTGCATGGCCTCCTCCACAACCCTCTCGTCTTGAATCCACGGCTAAGAAAAGAAGGATATGAAGGACCTCACAAAATATACTGTTGTTAATTTGGGAACATAGAGGTTGCAACAGGTTTGAAGTTTACTTACCATTGGGAAAAGCAAAATCTTTTGAAGGAATTCCTGAGAATCATATCGATTGAAGTCTCCGAGGTCAGCTGCAACCAACAGCAACATTTTAAGTTATCAATTTTTATTTTAAGCCATTAAAGAAAGCACCTTGAAGCAGCAATTTCATGCACCAAGAAATACGATTTTGACATTTTCTGAAGAACATAGCTTAGTTCAAATATACAGTGTGAGATGAGACTTTCTAAAGCGTTTAGAGTAACAGCACGGCTGATTTTAGAAAACCTGAGACGTTTTGTGATGGAAGGAATCGATTTCGCTTTTGCAAGTGTAGCATTTCAACATTAACAGCATTCCAGACTAGCCCGTTAGAAATGTTCACAGCTATGTCGACAATCCCAAGCATTCCCATCACGTGTGAAGCTTCCTTACACAGCAATGCAGGTACACTAAAATAACTCATGTTGAATGTTTAGCATTGTCGAAATGACTCCAATCAAAACGAGGGCCCTCTGACAGCGCAAGATCGGGCAAATGTCACAATGTAATGCTGACATTATTTCATAATGGGTGACAGTGATTGATTCTGCGATGTTAACAGCAGCCCAGTAACCGGTGCTGCCAGATATATCTTTGCCAGCAGTGCATGAGATTCTTCCCTTGGGTAAAAGCTAGCGCTGGACAAGCTTGATTAACAGCGCTCTAATGTTCTGGACGTAAACCCCATGATGAAATGACTGAACTCATGCAACACAATAAACACGCAAATCACTAAGTGTTATCTTAGGAATGTTAATGGAATAATGCACCCAAAAAGACTGTCCTCATTTACTCATCCTGATGTCATCCCAAGCACGTATGACTTCATTTCTTCCGTTGAACAAAAAGAGATGCTTTCAAGAATGTTCATGTTGCTTTTTTGTCCCATACAATGAAAGCACATAATTATTGACAGGTTGTCCAATTTCCAGAAATGGACAAATGCAGTCCAAAAGACCTGTGCACTATATTTCAAGTCTTCTGAAGTCCAATGACAAGACCCAAATTTATGTCTTTATGCACTGAAAATCCTCCCTTCCACCATTACGCTCAAATCTCAAATCACACAACCTGTCAAGAAAACGTCCTGTTCATATTTAACCCCAATAAATAAATAATGCATAAATTAGGTCTACATTAAAAATGATTAAGATATTTTGCATTGCGACATTATTTTCATGAAATGTTCCCCCCAACTCTCATTACCGTAACTAGGGATGGGAAGGGAACCAAAACATTATGAACCATTGTGGCAGGGTGGAGGGCGGGGCCGGGTCGTGATCATACACACCCGGTCCCTTATCAGGCAAATTAAGCCTCCGAGAGGGATAAAGGCCGATGGCAGACGGTGGTGCAACGAGAGAGAGAGATGTTTGTGTTTCCGTCATGTGTGTTTGTGTCCTTGTTTTAAGTTTCTCATTCAAATATTATTTATATCGACAGCCGCTTCTCCCCGGGCAGACCGGAGTCAGACTCACGACCCCCGGCGGTCAGAACGAACTCTGCATTCTCGGCAACTCGTGGGGACACTCCTCCGCCCCTGGCAGTGGCCCTACCGCTCCAGGCGGTCGGGGAGACACTTCCCTCCTCCCCTCGCGGACAGCGGTCTTCCATCGACCCCTCCGCGTTTCTGGGGGATGGCAGGGCTCTCCTCCGCCCCTGGCAGCGGCTCCATCGCTCCAGGCGGTCGGGGAGTCCAATCCCCACTCGCCTCGCAGACGGAGGCCGTTCACGCGTCCGGGCAGTCGGTCTACTCCCTCCCCCGGTGGATGGCAGCAGCGCTACCCTGGGTGGACGGCAGTGTCGAGGACTCCGCGACGGGCATCCCTCCTCCTTCCCGTGTTTTGGCACCAGTGTAAAGGGATCAATGGAAAGGAGGAGGCGAGAACCGATATAAATAATATCTTAATGAGAAACTTAAAACAGGGACACAAACACACATGACGGACATGTCCGTAATCTCTCTCTCTCGTCGCATCACCGTCTGTCTTCGGCCTTTACCCCTCTCGGAGCTTAATTTGCCTGATAAGGGACCGGGTGTGCATGATCACGACCCGGCCCTGCCACATTCATATAGTGGCAAAACTCGATATTTCGAAATTTGCAACATTCAGTCCATGTGATCGTAAACGAAATGAGCCATCGAACATCACAATCTCCCTATCGCTTGACTTGACCCCCAAGTACTTTTTTTCTACACCGTTTACAGGGTTAGCACAAGGTCCCTGACGTGCTTAAAACGCTTGAATTTAGCTTTTAGAAATGCAAGGCAATGGCAATGTCCGATTGAATGAAACCAAGTAAAAAGAAAATGTTAAAATTACAAATGCACCTGTATTCCAGTATTACAAACAAGGGCACCACTGCAGCACAGCCAATTTAACTGCCAAACATAATGTCAAAATACCCTGCACCGCCAAACTGGCCAGATGGATGGCCTGTTCAATTGAGCAAGGAATCTTCCCCTCCAGAACATCTTTCTTCAGCTGGAGATAATACTGATATCTGTTTGAAACACATGAAATGAATAAGTGAATTCAAACAAGCACCTTTAGCATACAATGATGCGATCATTTCCGCCATGTTTTTTTGTCCTTCACCTGGTTATCTCTTGTTGTAACTGGGTAACAGACGACACATAGAACACCACTCCAAAGTAAACGGTTGGCTCCAGTCCATACTTGTCAAGCTGTTTCTTCAGCGGCTTCTCCAAATCAATCCATCTCGGCTGGTTTTGTTTGTTGTAGTACCAGACACTGAAATATGTTATCTGAAGAATGAGCAGAATTTCACTGGCCACTCTCTTCACTCGTGAGAAATAACAGAGCAGAATGTGGAACATGCGGATGTTTAACTGAACACCACTTTTACTATATATTATATCATCTGTATATTGTCAACATTTGTATTAATTGTATTTATTTTTTTAATCCAAGAAAGCTCAATATTGTCAGTGTAAATGAAAGAAACTGCTTGGGAATACATAGCATTTCAAGTAGTTATGGCAGTGTGACATGCTTGTGACTTCATCTAAAACTATTCTAAACATCTTAGTTTTAGTCTAATATTTCTATAAATATACATGCAGATAGTTTGTATTACCTCATATTAATAGAGAGACTAAAATAGTCTTTTTTATTGTTCTACATGACTTAAAGAATGTGATTAAAAATGTTTGTTTATTTGTTTTTAACACAATGCCAGCTTCTATGGCAAAACCCAAGTGAAAATATAAAAACAAGGCAAAACTACTAAAAACCAATACAAGACATGAAGACCTCAAAAAACTGATTCTGGACTGACTTTGTTTTGTGGTTCTCCCTTTTCCCTCCCCCGCTAATTTTGGAATGCCCAATTCTCAATGCGCTCCGAGTCCTCATGGTGGCGTAGTGATTCGCCTCAATCCGGGTGGCGGAGGACAAATCTCAGTTGCCTCCTGAGACCGTAAATCCGCGCATCTTATCACGTGGCTTGTTACTTATCACGTGGCATTACCGTGGAGACCTAGTGCATGTGGAGGCTTCACGCTATTCTCCGCGGCATCCACGCTCAACTCACCACGCGCCCCACAGATAGCAATAGCCGCATTACAGTGACCATGAGGAGGTTACCCCATGTGACTCTACCCTGCCTAGCAACCGGGCCAATTTGGTTGCTTAGGAGACCTGGCTGGAGTCACTCAGCACACCCTGGGATTCAAACTTGCTGAGCTACCCACACCCCCCCTGGACTGTCTTTGTTAAAAAGTGGAAGAAATGTTGACCAGAAACGGCATTTAAAATACACACTTTCCTTAAACTTTTAACCAAAATCTTGATATCCATATAAATAGGGCTGGGTATTGATACAGATTTCCCGATTCGATTCCAATTCACAAGCTCTCGATTCGATTCAAATTGGTTTATTGAAGTTATAATGTCCCTTATACTTAGATATGAAAGAAATGATTTTCCAGCTAAAGCTGTTAAATATACAGGGGACCTTCAAGGTACATTATGAAATTATTAATTTTAGTAATTATATTTTATTAGTTTAACATTTTGGCTTTTTAAAAATTAATACATTTACTCAAATCAATAACAAACATATATAAATGACATATATATATATTTTTTCTTTCTTTGCTACATGTTTATAGTTTAATTGCATAATTTGCACAATTTCCAAGTATTTACACTAATTTTTTGCACATGTGCTAAAACCGGTACTGTCTCTTTAAGAAAAATGTGTGGTGGCGTAGTGGACTAAAGCACATCACTTGTAATCAGAAGGTTGCTGGTTCGATCCCCACAGTCACCACCATTGTGTCCTTGAGTAAGGCACTTAACTCCAGGTTGCTCCGGGGGGATTGTCCCTGTAATAAGTGCACTGTAAGTCACTTTGGATAAAAGCATCTGCCAAATGCATAAATGTAAAAATGTAAATGTAAAACCAGCATTTCTGTAATGAGCAATCGTAAATGAGTGCGTGTGCACAAGAGAGACTCAAACAGCTTTATCTCATATGTGTTAGGGATGATTAGAATTAATGGTTTATTTTTGTTGTTTTTGATCAACAACTGACTGTAAAGAACAGAAAGGAATTTAAAGAGACATTTTTTGGGGTCTGGGTATCTCAGAGAGTATTGACGCTGACTATCACACCTGGGGTCACGAGTTTGAATCCAGGGCGTGCTGAGTGACTCCAGCCAGGTTGTCCCGGTTGCTAGGGAGGGTAGTCACATGGGGTAACCTCCTCGTGCTGGTGATTAGTGGTTCTCGCTCTCAATGGGGCGTGTGGTGAGTTGTGTGTGGATCGTGGAGAGTAGCATGAGTCTCCACATGCTGCGAGTCTCCACGGTGTCATGCACAACGAGTCACGTTGAGACTTGTCCTCCGCCACCCGGATCGAGGCGAGTCATCGTGCCACCACAAGGACCAACTAAGTAGTGGGAATCTGGCATTCCAAATTGGGAGAAAAGTGGATTTAAAAAAAATACATAAATATAAATAATATATATTATTCAATGACAAATGGGTTGCATGGATCTCGTCTTTGGACACACATTACACGGAACAACTTTTACTTTCAACACGCAGCCAAATTATCTTGCGGCTGAATCCTCCACCACTAAACAATCACTGGTGAGTGAAATCTGAATATTTACCCAGCAGTTGCAAAATATATACATTTTAGCCACATAGTGCAAAATTTGGTTGCAAATGCGAGTGATTTCCTTGCATTGTAGTAGAGGGTTTCGCATAGAGTGAAATATCGATCTTGACATTTAAGAATCAGTGTCGATATTGTTCAATTGATGATTGTGATGCATCAGAAAATCTATATTTTCAGCCACTCCTACATACTGTATAAATGAAGCATAATCACGTCAAATATGAACTCAGAAATGCATTATTCCTAAAAGCACACTATTTGTCCCTGCTAATTAAATCAGACATTAGTGAGCTTTCCTACACCGTTTTCTGAAAAGCAACGTAAATCTGGTCAAATGATCAAGTCAGATTTGACAAAAAGAAAAAGCTCCCGCTGCGTTATACTAGTATCACACAATGTGTTTGGTCTAGAGATTGCGATTCTGAGATGTTTGAACTCTTTGAACCTTTGAGGTTTGAGGCTGAGGAATGATAACTAGATCCTAATGGTGAGAGAATCTGATTTGAGGCGGAAAATCCTCAGACTTGAGCAACTGGCTGCATTCAAATGAACTGCACACAGACCAGGGCTCCAGGCTAGACTCTTGGCACACATACATTTATGGTGTTTGACAGCATTTTGGTGGCAGTCCTAGAATAGCCGAGAGTCCAGACGGAGCCAACAAGCTAAAATAAACATACGCCCATGGTGAGTTAAGGTGATTTCTAACAGATTAGCGCACGTTTATGTCTGAAGAGTGGAAAACAACGGCCGGCCGGCCGGCCTACCTCTCGTAACTCGAGTCTCTGAGCAACTGCTTCCAGGCATTCCTGGCCTGTACTCTCCACCGACAGTGTAAACTCCACATATTCACCGTTCAGCAGCTGTATACGGGTCACCAGGCAGCTCTTGTTGGAGACCGTGTATCTTCTGGTTCTCTTGAGTTTTAATCCGAAAGGAAGAGGCATGTTTGACCGGTGCCTCGACCTTCCTTGTGTAGAATGATTTGATTCAGCTTTTCTTTATATTTAATCCATTGAGAGGTGCAGGATTATACAGGGCTCCACCACACAAACACATGTGCCCCTGGGATGAAGACAAATTTGAAGCAAAATGGATTAGAAATGAAAATAACACACACAAACAAGCCACAAGCATATCTTCTCTTTCTGATAAAATCACAAGCCTTTTTAAATACTTAATGGAAATAATGTTGTGCATTTCTTTAACCCCTTAAACCAAAGGGGGTGCTCTATCGCAAAAAAAAGTTTATGCTTATACATCTCTTAGTCTCTGTATGCATAAATTGGAAAGCCTAGAATCTGAACTTGTCTGTGAGATTGATTTGTGTAAATAATCTAATGTTATATCTTAGTTGTCCAGAACAAAATATGCCATCCAGAAGGAAAAGCATGCAAAACAAATCATCATAAAAATATGTTTTCGACTACTGATGATGACACTTTTATATCATCTCCGCTTTGTAATGACACCTAGATTGAGCTTCTGGTCCACTCAGAGGTCGAGATATTGAACAACGAGGATGGTGCTTGAACTGAAAATTAAACCGAACGTGTATGGACGAGCATTTCTGTAAGGGTTAAAATTACATTAGAGCGCCACCTACATTTCAGGTCTGTATATTGCAATGTATGTGATGGAGAAAAAAAAAACAAAAAATACTAATGCTTTCTGCCACCTTGTGTGACAGAAATGAGACTTTTCAAAGTGAGATTGAGTGAACGGAACCGGAATTATACGTTTACAAATTTAGGACAACAACAACAAAATGAGCAAATATTATGATTATTTTTTAAACATTTTAAAACGTTTATCAACTCAATCAACTCAACTCAATTTTATTTATAAAGCACTTTCAAAAACCACACTGGGTACCAAAGTGCTGTACATGGAGTAATAAAAAATAAAATCACATTAATACAGCTTAAGAATGCAAAAAAACATTTAAAACCTATAAAACAAGAATAAGATAAAATCTACCTAGTACAAATTATAATGCAATTAATTAAAAGCTAGGGAAAATAAATACGTTTTTAAGGCACCCTGGAAAGAGAATAGAGATGGAGATGATTTTATGACCAATGGAAGCTCATTCCAAAGTCTAGGGGCTGCCACCGCAAAAGCTCTATCACCTTTAGTTTTTAGGCGAGATCGAGGAACTGACAGACACAGCTGATCACTAGAGCGGAGAGACCTTGAAGGTTGATTCAAACTTATTAAGGCAGAGATGTACTCAGGTGCAAGACCATGAAGAGCCTTAAACACATACATCAACACTTTGTACTTGATTCTGTATTGGATCGGTAACCAATGTAGTGAAATCAAAACTGGGGTGATATGGTCTCTTTTCCTGGTTCCAGTTAAAAGCCTAGCAGCTGAATTTTGGACCAGCTGCAGGCGAGAGAGAGAGGCCTGACTCACACCCAGATACAAAGCATTACAATAGTCCAATCGAGAGGACACAAAGGCATGCACAACCTTCTCCAAATCATCAAAAGAAAGGATGGGCTTCAACCTTGCCATAGTTCTAAGATGGAAAAAACTATTTTTTAACCACAGCATTTATTTGTCGATCAAACCTGAGCTCAGAGTCGAATATAACGCCCAGGTTTTTTACATAGGGAAGTTTTTTCCCTGGAAACAGTGACAGATTTCTTTCTAAATTTAAGTCACATCCCCTTTGACCAAAAACAATAAACTCTGACTTATCCTCATTTAATTGAAGAAAGTTGTTTGCCAGCCAACACTTCACATCGGCCTTGCATTTATGCAGAGACTCAAGAGTGGTGATTCCCATGTTTAATAGGAAAGCAAATTTGAGAGTCATCAGCATACAGATGATAGTGTATGCCATGCCTCTCAAAGATCTTTCCTAACGGAAGCATATAGAGGGAGAATAAAACGGGTCCCAAAATGGAGCCCTGAGGAACCCCACATGTTAAAGGAACAACTGATGAATAACAGTTTATCATAAGATTATAAACACACAAAAATAATTATGAATAATTTGAGCCTTTTTTTTTCCTTTTCTTGGCCAGTTCTCTGAAAAATTAGACTTTTGCAATTACTTCACAGTATGTGTGAATGGTAAGCTTTAAAATTTGAGTGAAAATTTTAAAAAATGCTTAATTCCATACATTTATATAGCATGTTTTCTAGGCACTCAAAGCGCTTTACATAGTATAGGGGGAATCTCCTCAACCACCACCAGTGTGCATCACTTGGATGATGCGACGGCAGCCATAGTGCACCAGAACGCCACCACACACCAGCTATTGGTGGGGTAGAGTGATGTAGCCAATTCAGGGATGGAGATTATTAGGAGGCCATGGGGGGCCATTTGGTACACACCTATTCTTTACAAGAAGTGTCCTGGGATTTTTAATGACCACAGAGTCAGGACCTCAGTTTAACATCTCATCCGAAGGACAGTGCCTTATTACAGTATAGTGTCCCCATCGCTATACTGGGGCATTAGGACCCACACAGACCGTAGGGTGAGCACCCCCTGCTGGCCTCCCTAATACCACTTCCAGCAGCAACCTTGATTTACCCCAGGAGGTCTCCCATCCAGGTACTGGCCAGACTCAACCCTGCTTAGCTTTAGTGGGCAACCAGGCAAGAGCTGCAGGGTGATATGGCTGCCGGCAAAGTTAACACAACACAACACAACACAACACAACACAACACACGTCTCAAAATCCATAAAAACAGATCATAAGTACAGTTAATATTATTTAACATCAATCAGTCATAAAACAAAAACAGCAGAATAATTACAGTAAACATGAACAGTAAAATTTACATCCATGCACCAGCTGTCAGAGCAGCATACCTAACTGATTATCTGTTAAAGCGAAATCTGAATGTGTTCTCAATAACAATAATAATAATAAAACATTAAAACAATTATTCAGTGAAATCAAAAACAGCGGAGTACTCCCGAGTAAACACTGAACTACTAATATTAGACACTATTCCAACAGTTTATATACTACAAGTTAAACAAATACAGCATATTTGCAGTAGAGATGATCATGCAATGCAAACTAATGCACATTTGATTTCTAAACTCTGATGATGGGTTATATGGCATAGTATTATTACTATTTTTAAAGAGATAAACTAAACGTAAAGCAGAATAGTAGATAAACTAAACGTAAAGCACTTAATGCAAATCAAAACGAGAACACAGATTGTTTAGAAGTGCGACTCGAAGCAGTCTTAAGCATGTTAAAGAAAAATCAAAACTCTTAAATATGTTTCATTTTAACTAGTCATGCTTTACAAAACATAACAAACGCTAAAAGTGATTTCTGGAGCAACAAGTGACCACAAACGCCCACAAAAAACGCACACGCGATATTTTTGATTACATAAGAGGCTGAAGTTGTCAAACACACAATTCAGTGTAGAAATAAAATCACATTTAAAGAGACTGGATAGTTTTTGATGATAAATAACATTTTAAGAGCGCGCGCTGGCTAACATTGCTAACACTTCTGAGGAAAAACTACGGAAGTGTCACTTTTTGCTCACCTGCTGGGTTCTTCGATGTATTTCGCATTTAATCTACAGCGCTGGTGAGTCTGAAGTAGAAGTTATGGTTTATGATGATTATAATCCGATATTTGGTGAAGTTTATTTTTTCGGGATTGACGCATGTTTGAGGTTTCTCTGGTCGCACTCCAGCTGCTGCGTCACTTCCGCTCAGAATACCAAAGGAAAGGGGATCCGTCCGTTTGAATCATATCCATGAGCGGGTCTATTTTACGTTTCATAGACTCACGAGATATGCTTTTTTTTTTTTTAAACCAGAGCGGAGAGTAAATTAAAGTGTGTTTGTGTTTTAAAGAAGCAAAAAATGACCATGTTTGAATTCAGATTCGAAACTAAATGAACGAAATGTACAATTCTGCTGCGCATTCGTTAGCGCATGACGTCAGCGGTCTGGAATGTGTGGAATGGGAGCAGCTGTGACGTCAGATCACATTACCGCAGTAAAAAAAAGAAAAAGTAATGCAATTACTTTTCCGACAGAGTAATTAGTACTGTAATCTAGTTACACTGTAGATGATGTAATGAGTAGTTAGTAATTAATTACTTTTTTACAGTAACTTACCCAACACAGGTGATAATATTTTGAAATATTTTTGCATTTATATAAAACTTGTTTGGGAGTATTTAAATGAAGTTACAGAGGACAATACATTGTAAATGTAAACATATGCTGGCATGTTTTAAAGAATAATTCAATACAAGTTTAATCAACAACATTTGTGGCATTATGTTGATTGCCACACAAAAATAATAATTTCCACTCGTCTCTCCTTTTCTTTAAAAATAAAAAGAAGCAAAATTGCAGGTTATGGTGAGCCACTTACAATGGAAGTCAATGGGGCCAAAGGCAGAAATGTGAAGCTTGTAATTTGATGAAAACACTTGTGTATTTATTGATCTGTAAAGTTGCTTAAATCGTCATTTTAGGGTTTACAGTGTTACATCGTCATGCAAGGAAGTTGTATAATTGTCTATAAGTTTCCACAGATGCAGACAGTAAGTGATTTTATCACAGTAAAATCATGTTAACACACATATTGTTTATATCTTGCGTCTACTTTTGAAACAGTGAGTATTTGAATGCTTAAAGATTGACTTCCATTGTAAGTGCGTCACTGTAACCTCAATTTTTGCTTTGTTTAAAAGAAAACGAGGGACGAGTCGAAATGAATGTTTGTGGTAATCAATATTATGCCACAAATACTGTCGACTGAGCTAAACTTGTATTGAGCTGGAATATTCCAAAGGACTTAAAACAATAAAGGAAATAAAACATCACCAAATGTGTTTGCTGTAGCATTTCAATAATCTATATTCAATAGTACTAAATAAAAATACAGTTGTCAAGTCATTTAAAAAAATATATATAAACATAACACTCTTTAAAAGTAAAGTTTCTTTCATTTCTCAGTAGACAAACACTCAATGCAGGATTAAATCTGCAGGTGTAAACGGAAATATTACAGCTTAAACCTCAATGTAACAACAAATGCTAATAATAAAAAGTCGACTTTCACAACTGTAAATTCAGATTTCTTCAGTTTTCTGAATAAAATGAACTGCGACTTGTTTTATATCACTCGTGTATACTGCAACTGTTCATGTGAAGTGTTAAACAAACTAAAACTAAACACTACAGTAAGTAAATTAAGTAAATGCTTTTTGGTCTTAACCTGATAAACAAATAAATGCCCAAATTAGGAGCAGCAAAATGTAGAAAAATAATTTTGTCTCATTGGATAAATGCATTGTAATTCTACACATAGTGTTTATGCCAAAGTTTCACTGAACATTAAACAAAGTGAATTAAAACTCATCATCGCTGATGTCGCCTCTCGTCTGTTCCTCTTCAAACGCGTCCTGTAGACTCTTCTGTGTCTCTGACACTTTTAAAGACTCAGTCACAGTTTTCCCAAGTTCATCGATCTGTTCTAACAGTTCATTATCACCTTCAGTGTTCCTGGGATGTTCCTCAGCACAGGTGAGATGTTCATTAACATTCAGAGAGATTTCGCTGCCTGTGTTATGTTTTAACTCCACATTTAACTGCAACTTTTCATCTTCCTCCAGATCAGTTTGACTGGAGCTTTCCAACAGGCTGCTGTTTACAGGTGTGGACACTAAAGCAGGTTTCACGTCATCTCTCTGGACTTTGACCTCATCAAACACTGTATGAAGAAGGAAATGGTCGTCTGTGGTCACTGATGGCAGCTCTAGTGCAAGTTTTGAAGGATTATTAGATTCTTTTACAGACAGGGATGTGATGGAGGCAGCAGAGGGACTCTGCAGGTCAGTATGCAGGTTGTCCAGAAGGTGGCGCATTTTGTTCTATTGGAAATATTGGAAACACTGACAAATGAGTCAACGGAAGCAAGTGGTGCTACAAAATGAGTTTGGGTTTGATGATTCTACTAGCGAACAAATAAGATCAGTTTTTATTTCATTACAACTATTCCAAGGGACAAACAGTTCCCATCCATCCATCCATTCAATCTATCTATCATCCACCCACCCATCCACCATCCATCCAATCTGTATGTCCAGCCATCTGTCTATCCATCCCCTCATCCATACAATTTATCTGTCCATCCATTCATCCGTTCAACCATCCATCCATCCATCCATCCATCCATCCATCTTATCTATGTCCATCCATTCATCTGTTCAACCATCCATCCATCCCTCTTATCTAGCTGTTCAACAATCCATCCATCCATTCATCCAATCTATCTGTTCATCCATCCATCCATCACTCTAATCTATCTGTCCATCCATTCATCCATCCAATCTATATGTCCATCCATCCAAACTATCTGTTCAACCATCCATCCATCCATCCAATCTATCCGTTCATCCATCCATCCAATCTATCTGTTCATCCATCTATCTGTTCAACCATCCATCCAATCTATCTGTTCATCCATCCATCCATCCAATCTATCTGTTCATCCATCCATCCATCCAATCTCTGTTCAACCATCCATCCAATCTATTTGTTCATCCATCTATCTGTTCAACCATCCATCCAATCTATCCGTTCATCCATCCATCCATCCTCTTATCTATCTGTCCATCCATTCATCCATCCAATCTATCTGTTCAACCATCCATCCATCCCTCTTATCTAGCTGTTCATCCATCCATCCATCCATCCGATCTATCTGTTCATCCATCCATCCATCCGATCTATCTGTTCAACCATCCATCACTCTAATCTATCTGTCCATCCATTCATCCATCCAATCTATATGTCCATCCATCCATCCAATCTATCTGTTCATCCATCTATCTGTTCATCCATCCATCCAATCTATCTGTTCATCCATCCAATCTATCTGTTCATCCATCTATCTGTTCATCCATCCATCCAATCTATCTGTTCATCCATCTATCTGTTCAACCATCCATCCAATCTATCGGTTCATTCATCCATCCATCCATCCATCCAATCTATCTGTTCATCCATCCATCCAATCTATCTGTTCAACCATCCATCCATCCAATCTATCTGTTCAACCATCCATCCATCCATCCCGCTAATCTATCTGTCCATCCATCCAATCTATCTGTTCATTCATCCATCCATCCATCCATCCATCCATCCATCCATCCATCCCTCTAATCTATCCATCCATCCATCCATCCATTCATCCAATCTATCGGTCTATCCATTCATCCATCCGATCTAAATGTTCATCCATCCGTTTGTCCATCCATCCATCCAATTTATCTGTTCATCCATCCAGTCCATGTCCATTCTATCCATCTGTTTGTCCATCAATCCATCCAACCTTCATCAATCCATCCATCCATAAACCATTCAATTCTATCTGTCCGTCCGTCTATCTGTCTGTGTCTATCATTTGTGAATCAAACTAGATTTTAATTTATTGATTTGAATGAAATAAAACAGCAGAAATAAAACGAGAATGCACTCAATATTTACAGACAGTTTTTCTCATGTAGATTTTTTGATGACATTGTATTTTATAAATCCCAAACCCTCACCTCATCCAATCGATGTCTGTTCATGTGAATGTGACGTTCAAATACCCGCTTCAGTACCCTGTAAGAAAAAACACTTAACTTGACTTAAAACATATTTAATATGAACACAGCATATACTGTAACTCAATGTAAAGAAACTCACAAACCTGTCAGAGTAGAGGCCCTGTGCCAAGATCTCATTGGTCACATCTGTAATAAACTCCAGGTACATCAATTCTTCTTCCCTAGTAATAAGAACAAGGTCAGAGAGATTCCACTGAATGACACATTAACCGAAATCTAACCAAATTACAAATGGTTGTTACATGTGAATTTTTTCATTATCATCTCTGATTCTCTCTATAGTTACAGTAGCAACATTAGGAAAACAACTGCAATCTAAGTGTCATGTTACTATGTGCTTGTTTAATTACCGTAGAGTTTGATATCACCCTGCTCTGTTCATTAATACACAGAATAAAATGACAGAACACTCACTCAGCTGTTACTTTTCTCATTATGGGCGACCTCATGCCCTCTGGTGAAACCCTGAAACAAAAGCCACAGTGTACTGTTGTAAATTAAGCCACAAAAGTGACAATCTTTCAACATAATGTACAAAGTAATGTAGAAGTATAATGGGGCTTTTCCACTGCACGGTAAAACTCGACTCGACTCTGCTCGCTTTTTGGGGTTTTCCACTGTGGATAGTACCTGGAACCTGATACTTTATTAAGTACCACCTCGGTCGAGGTTCCAAGCGAGCCGAGCCGATACTAAATGTGACGTTAAAACCCTGCAGATCACCGATTGGTCAGAGAGAACCGTCACTACAAGCGTCACTGGATTTCCGACATGCGACATCAACCCGCTAGTTTTAAAGTTAGCAACAGCGATAGCAGTATCATTTGTTCACGTGACTTTCAATTGTAAAAAGAAATGGCTGTGCGTAAAACCACGCCGTGGTCAATAAACGAGGTGCAGACGGTCCTCTCGTTAGCGACGAACGAAACGGAAAAGTCTCTCAGGAAGTATCTCAGCTGTTGCCCGCACACGGCTACAACCGGACCTGCCAACAGTGTAGGGAAATGAAAAAACACTTAAAAGTGACTACAGAACCGTCAAGGAAAAGTGGAAGTGGTTCGACCAAATGGATGCCATCTAAACCGGCGAGCAATGGGCTGGAGAGCGCCCTGGACTGGCGTTGATCCACGATGGAGGATGGTACGTTTTGTTATGTTAACTCTGCTTGAAAGCTTGACTTTATTTAGTTGACCAGCTACTGAAAAGCTTCTTAAACAACCAGACCAATTTAACTGTTACACTTGTGTAAAATCACCATGCAACATCTGCTTTATGCAGCACAATGAGTTAGCAGCTAACAGCTAGCGGTCGTGTTATTGTTTATTGTCACGTTTAAGATGATGTCACGGCAGTAGAGGCGGCACAACTATGACGATCAGCCTATAATCCCGCCCACGCTGAGGCGGCACTAAACTGCAATGGAAATGCAAGCTCAGAAAAGTCAAGCGAGTCGAGTTGAGGCGAGTCGAACCGAAACATGCCGTAGAAAAGTGCCATAACACCCTGACTGCACTGGATGCGTTGAAGTGAACATTCAAAATGATCAATCACCAATCAGCTGTGAGCTCGAGTAGACTTCAGCGATGGTTAAATGTGAGAATAACCTGAATTCAAATTGATTTTCAATGGAAATCTCACTTTTACTATTATACTTATTATTTAATTGCTATTATAACATTATTGTTGCTAAAACTGTGCATATATGTGGTTAGAAACAAAAGATTGTAAAACATTTGTAGCCCAGAGAGCAGAAACGTATTGAGCTGGCTTTAATGTAACAGTCTGAAGTTATTTAAATTAATAAGGAATAAAAATCTTGGCAAAAAAGTTTAAAATGTAAGTAACGTTTGGTAAGTAAATTCCTTTTATTTAAGACGGACGGGACAATAAAGTGGCTGGACATTGATAATAACGGCATCTATTTGCTTTTGACATGACGGGACGTGATGGTAAATGATATGCACTTACATCGAGTTTTTTTAACTTTATAGGTATTCAAAGTACTTTACACTGTGACTCAATCACCCATTCACACACACACATTCACACACCAATGATGACAGAGTTGCCATGCAAGGTGCTAGCCTGCCATTGGGAGCAACTTGGGGTTCAGTGTCTTGCCCAACGACACTTCGGCATGTGGAGTCATGTGGGCCGGGAATCGAACTGCCAACCATGAGATTAATGGCCGACCCGCTCTACCACCTGAGCCACAGCCGCCCCATGCGATGCGATGCTCGTGTCCAGTGCAGACAGGGTTTAAGCTCTTTACCTGGAGGATGAGTGAAGAAAGTGTTCTCTAAACCTGTTTGTCTTGCTGTGAAGTCTAAATGAATCTGATTCTTCATCCGACCACTCGTGATCAAGTCTAAAAGGCTATAAAAAAAATAAAAAGACAAAGATTTAGCAAGAGATCTGCATGCTTACAGTTTATATGATGACGTATGTGTGTATATATGTATATATATATATATATATATATATTATACATGGCACTCTAGAATACTCGATTCAGTTACATGCATTTGGCAGACACTTTTATCCAAAGTGACTTACAGAGCACTTATTACAGGGACAATCCCCCCGGAGCAACCTGGAGTTAAGTGCCTTGCTCAAGGACACAATGGTGGTGGCTGTGGGGATCGAACCAGCAACCTTCTGCTTACTAGTTCTGTTTTGGCCCACTAAGCCACCACCACTCCTACTCCGATTCTGACTGGTCGATGGCGCCATCTAGCGGTCTGATATTGTTGAGTAACAACAGTGCATCAACATATCAGATCGCTCATCTGGGTTTTTTCTGCTTCTCGGGTCACTGTGCGACCTCTACAAGCAAGCTAATAAAATAGTTGAAATTTATTTATTTGGCAAGTAATCTTGTAATAAGCTGGATAATGAGGAGTCAGACAGTCATTAATTACAATAGAAACACCAAAGTCTGTTGGTTGATTTCAGCTGTTCAGCAATTTATTGTCTTGTCACTTAATTACAAAATTGAAATGCGATTCAATATTTTATGCACTTGTATTTATGTATTTGGTTAATGTCCAATGTGACATCACATTGTACAGGCCCCGCCCACAACTGTTGACGACACTGCCGACAGACATGTTTGTTTGTGTGTGTTGTTTCGCTATAGCGCATATCGAATGTTGTAACAGTATTTGTGTGTGTGTGTGTGCTGCTCATCCATCGTTGCAAAACTGCTAAAAAAACAACAAATAAATAAACCAAATAACCATTCGGAAACTAAACTAACTAATCTGACAGAGTCTCTCCCTCATCAGTGTCTGACTCTGGTTCAAACATATCAGGCTGAACACCTCTATTGTCATATCGCTTATGATGTCTAGCTATCTGAAGGTGAGATGTCAAAGCTCCGCCCTATTCTGAATACGGGGCGGGGAGCACCAGCTCATTTGCATTTAAAGACACACACACAAAAAAACAGCTCATTTTTATTCCCACCCAAAAATTGGCATTTTCATCATATATAGTCTAATAAATGATCTGTGGGGAATTTTGAGATTAAACTTCAAAGACACATTCTGGGGACACCAAAGATTTATATTACTTCTTGTGAAAAGGGGCATAATAGGTGCCCTTTAATGTACTATACAAATAAAAATGACTTGAATGTACATTGTCCCTTACATTTATAATACCATCAAAAGTTTAGACACACCTAATAATTATTTATTCCTCCTAATATTCACATTATAAAATAGGAAATAACTTTATGTGAAGAAAATCATATGTAGGCACAATTTATATTTGTCTAAAAAGTACTTCCAAGCATTAAGCTTTGTCATAAGATCATGAAAAACATAAATTCAGTAAAGTATGTCCAAATATTTAACTGGTAGTGTACATTATATTATTAGCCGGTCAAACATACCTGTGGTGAGTCGAGCTGTGGTGAAAAGCCTCGCTTGGACAGTGTGCTACAACACAAAAAATTGCATCGTTATACCATAAGACGCCCCAAAATATCCATATATCAACCATTTTTACATGCTAAAACAGCTGTAATGTGGCTTTACCTCCCATGGTACGTCTCCTGTCGAACAATCCTGGACGATGAAGTCTTCTCCTCTTCACTTTTCCTCTTCGGGGGAGTGTAATAGCGGTACTGTAACAGTGTGGACTCATGGTCTGATTTGAGAGTTCTCGGTGTGAAAGGTTTCTCCTGAGTGAAGCGATGAGCGTGTTTCAGCAGCACGTCGCCACTGTAGGTCTTCTGTACCGGATCCTGGAAGCTTTTGTATCTTCTCTGACTGGTAGATGTTGCACAAGAGTGTCCTGTATGATGCCATTGAGGGTTTGGGCTTCTGAAACTAAACTCTGAGGCAGATCGGAGACGATTCGCAGATGTAAAAACTGTCTGGGATGGATACACGACTTGTTTGGAATGGAACGAAGTGCTGATTCTGGGTGACGACGTCATTGATTGGTTCAGGTAATGATAGCCACTGTCGTCGCCTTGAACGGACGGTCTACTCTGGAAATAAAATGGTTATAAAGAAGGCGTGAACTTCAGTTCTGAACACAATCACATTTTGAACAGCATCATGTAATTTAATTTGTTGCCATGTTATATTGTGAATATAGTCCAGAATAGACTCCAGTCAGGTCTCCCGAGCAACCAAATTGGCCCGGTTGCTAGGGAGGGTAGAGTCACATGGGGTAACCTTCTCGTGGTCGCTATAATGTGGTTCTCGCTCTCAGTGGGGCGTGTGGTAAGTTGTGCGTGGATGCCGCGGAGAATAGCGTGAGGCCTCCAAATGAGGTAACGCGCTCAACAAGCCACGTGATAAGATGCGTTGATTGACGGTCTCAGACGCGGAGGCAACTGAGATTCATCCTCCGCCACCCGGATTGAGGCGAGTTACTACGCCACCACATGGACTTGGAGCGCATTGAAAATTGGGCGTTCCGAATTAGGGAGAAAAGTGGAGGGGAGGCACTTATGGTGCGCTCACATACAACGCGAAGAAAATTTCGTTTGACCGAAAAGTCAAAATTATAAGTGTGTGTTTAAACTCGCGTTCGCACGAGTAACGCTAACCCACGAGTATTCCCTGTTCTCTTCCGGAAAAGGACGTTAGAATGGGCTTCTATGACTTGGTTCGTAGTAAAGTTCAACCAATAGCTGGAATCAAGCAGTCGCGCATATTTTCAGAACTTACCAGGTAGTCCAACTTCCTCGCTCTCGTTCCTCCATGCGATGTCTTTTATCGTTCGGTCTCTTTACATGTATGACGTTGTGTCATACAATACTGGGTGCCCACACACCGCTACAACAAATTTTTCCAGATTTTTTCTGCTACTACGTCAGTACGTCAGTGACATCCGGACAATCTCAATGCTGATAGGCTTTCACGACAACGCGTCATGCGAATACGCGAATGAAACAATTTTGTGTGTTCGTGTCGCGCCATTCTCTTCATTCGTCTATTCGCATCTTTGCATTGACTTTGTATGCAATCGTGCCATGCGAAACGCTCGCTTCACGTTGTGTATGTGAACGCACCATTACAATGGAAGTCAATGGGGCCAATCCGTAAACGTTAAAATACTCAGTTTGAGTGACGTATAAGTTAAGTATAGCCACAAGACGTAAACAATATGTGTGTTAACATGATTTTAGTAATTATAGGTAATTTTAAAACTTCCTTACCATGACGATGTAATGCCAAAATAAACAATGGTAAAAACGACAATTTAAACAACTTTACAGCTCAAAAAATACACAAGTTTTGACAGAAGAATTAATGTAAGTGCTTTTATAAAATTATAATATTCACATTTCTGCCTTTAAACCTTCCAAAAATTGGCCCCATTGACTTCCATTGTAAGTGTCTCACTGGAACTCGATATTTGCCTCTTTTTTTTTTTTTATTAAAGAAAAAGGAGCGTTCTAAATCATTTTTTTGTGATAATTGTCATTATTCCACAAATGCTGTCGAATGAGCGAAACTTGTATTGAACCCGGAATATTCCTGTATATTTTTATTATTCCAATTTTTTTCCAGATTCATTCTCTGACATTTTCGTGAAAACAAAACAGTTTTGAAAGTCTGTTTTCGGTAGAGGATGACATTGTTCCAGTGCGGATGACGGGTGTAAACTTAGCAAAATCAAATGTATTAGTGTGGACGAGGCCTTAGATCTCACATTCGTAGAAGAACAGGAGGCCCTTGAGTTGATCCTGGTGCTCCTCTGTGAATCAGATCTTCCCGTTTGACTCCTCGTGTCTTTCCTTGAATGCTCGCGACGCTTTTGATCGACATCTACAAAGAATGAAAAAAAACCATAGAGATAAATCTGAATCGAGTACGTCTTATATTTCAAAACATATGCACATGACGTGGACTTGTACTATGGTACGTTCACTCACATTTGACGTTACTATGCATACTTTTAGGTACCGAGCAGTCAACAGCAGCTGAAAGAAATCAAGCCATTAAATTGATAGAAAATAGACAGATAAATAACATGTGGAATGACAGCAAACCCGTTTCCGGTGTGATACATAGAAATGAAATAAACTGACATATTTCTTCTGGAAATTACCTTTGGCCGAATAAAGCTTTCTGTAATGTGACACCATATGGTCTTTAATCATGTATTGATTCATCAGTTTGCCAGATGAGCCAGAGAGGTACCCTGAAAGAAGAATATTAGAGTCATTACAGCACATAAAATCCATTAACAACAAATAAGTGATAAAATCTTTATATTAATGCACATATAACATTCATATATAGGGCTAAACAATAATAATAGTATAAAAATAATATTTTATATTGCTATACACAATAGTTATATTAATAAATATCTCTAAAATGAGATTAACATACTAAAATTTCCATCACAGAAAAGACATTTAACAACAAATCTCTACTGTGGCTGTATATTTGCAATCATTCTATGACGTCATAAATAACCGACGGTTCTGATACATGTCCAAAAATCATATAAATAAATAAACAATTTTGGAAAATCATGGAAATACCACGGTTATTGTATGGTACTGTAATGTACATGATTTTACAATAAGGAATAAAAAGTTAATTATCGTCTTGTTGTTATCATGTCATTTTCCTCATAACATGTACCTGGTTTGTGATCCATGTTGAGAAACAGTCTGTAATCCCATACTCAGTATACTTGCGTTTCACCGGAAATCGTCATGTTAAGCATTTATATGAATGTGAGGTAGTATAATAGTTACAAAAATACTTTATAAAGAAATACTGTCTTTACTATTTCATGTTTTACAGCTTTGTTGCTAGCTGCCTGCTACATGTCCTCGCTACTGCGAAGCTTCACCGTACCAAGAAGGTTGCTATGCCTGCGTCTGACGTCATCATATTGCTCCCAACGTAATCACGCACGTGTCCCCGGCTTCAACTGACCCTTGTGTTATTTGGAGGAATAGATCCCATTATTTACGTAAAGATATTTTATGTAATTTAAGGAAAGATGGTGGTCTTGAAGTGTTGACCTTTGAAACCTTAAGTAATTCCTTTTTGGTGAGATGGTTAAGTAATTTAACCTTTCACCTTTCCCAAATACATTTTTGATTCACTGGGAGGATTAAACTTCTTGTTGAAATGTGATTTTAAAATTGAGAAGTTACCTGTGAAGTTGGCCAACTTTCACAAGCATGCCCTGTTAGCCTGGAAAATGGTCTACAAACACAATTTTTCTCCCACGAACTGTTATATTTGGAACAACAGGAATGTTCAATATAAAAATAAATCTATATATTACCAAAGATGGGTTGATAACAACATTCTAACTTTGAACAACTCATGAACACAGAAGGTCAGTTACTAACATACGACGAGTTTCTTTCAAAAGCAAAATTTCCTGTCTCCCCTAGGGAGTATGCTATCGTTTTTGATGCTGTGCCAAGAAATATCATTCAGATTTTAAAATATAACTCAACTGTTGTAAGTGGCATTTATTTGACTACACAAGAAATTTTCCTTGGTGACATTGACGTCACTACCAAAAAATGTCCAAACAAATACATTAGGAATCTAATGCACACTAAAACACTTCCTGCAGTACGATCCTTTTGGGCTTCTCGTTTTGAAGAAATCAAATGGGAAAGAATGTGGTTAATTGGGGACAAGTTCCTCTTAAATAATAAAATAAAGGAGGTGTCTTATAAAATTGTACATAGAATATACCCAGCAAAGAAAACTTTAGAGAGATTTAAAATTGATATTGAATATTCCTGTACTTTTTGTGGTAATTATGATGAAACAATTTGTCATCTGTTTTATGATTGTACATATAGTAAGATATTTTGGAGAGATGTTGAAAACTATATAAGACGTAAAACTGGACAAACTTTAACATTGAGGGGAAAATATGTGTTTATTTACTTTGAAGATGGTGGAACAGATAAGGATTTTTCTTTTTTTGTCCAATTGTTTTTAGTCTTAGGAAAATTCCATATTCATAAGAAGAAATGGGCAGAGTCCAAACCAAATTTTTAACAGAGCTAAAACAATATCACACCATTGTAAGAGGTCTTAAAAATAGAAAGGCTATTAAGACCGATCTTGTACTCTCTAAATATGTTTAATTTGCATCCTTTTATGTAATTTGGTCTTGTTTTATTTTTAATTTTATTTTATTTTATGGTTATTGTTTGTCTTGTATGCCTGTTTTAGTAGTGTATTTTGTGTATCAACCCTGGCATAAACAGATGTTGTTGTATTATATTGTTAATAATGAATAAAAAAAAATAATAATAATAAAAAAAAAAACTTACCCTTGTGTTGTATGTCCTTTTTTTTTTCTTGCTCCCCTGGCACAAAATTGTATGTTGTATTGTAAACATGTTTTGTTGTTCAAAGCATTAATACAAATGTGTGTGAGTGTGTGTGTGTGTGTGTGTGTGTGTGTGTGTGTGTGTGTGTGTGTGTGTGTGTGTGTGTGTGTGTGTGTGTGTGAGCGTGTATTTATCACTTTGTGGGGACCAAATGTCCCCATAAGGATAGTAAAACCCGAAATTTTTGACCTTGTGGGGACATTTTGTCGGTCCCCATGAGGAAAACAGCTTATAAATCATACTAAATTATGTTTTTTGAAAATGTAAAAATGCAGAAAGTTTTCTGTGAGGGTTAGGTTTAGGGGTAGGGTTAGGTTTAGGGGATAGAATATAAAGTTTGTACAGTATAAAAACCATTATGTCTATGGAAAGTCCCCATAAAACATGGAAACACTACAGTGTGTGTGTGTGTGTGTGTGTGTGTGTGTGTGTGTGTGTGTGTGTGTGTGTGTGTGATAAACAACAGTGGCATATACTGAAAATTAATGAACATAAGGTAGTTATGATCAGGACTGATGTTGATTAAAAAAAAGTCTTTAAAAGTCATTAAAAAATATTTATAATATTTTATAGCAGTTTTTGACCGGACTAGGTTATTTTGGTGTATTTGGAGAATAATTGTATATATATATATTATTTTGGGTAACATTTGTTAAATTGACACACAAGGGACCATTTTAGGCCAAGGAAAAATAAAATAAAATAAAATACAAATGTATATTTGAATAGAATACCATAAATTGTAAATTTCAAATAAAATAAATAGCAATACAATTTTTATTAAAAACATATTTTAAATAAAAATTAAAACTGAAAAATTTAAGACATGTACGAAGAGTATCTTTCAAATGTTTTAAAGACCTATCCATGACCCTGAACATTATATATTATTATTCAGATTGTATTGAGAATATTTTTAACACGTAAATATGTTATAAAATCTGACACAAATCTTCATTCAAGAAAAACTAAACCTGCAAATGAGTGTCAGATCCACAATGAGTTATTTATTGCGTGTGGAGTGGTGGTGTAGTGGGCTAAAGCACATCACTGGTAATCAGAAGGTCGCTGGTTCGATCCCCACCGCCACCACCATTGTGTCCTTGAGTAAGACACTTAACTCCAGGTTGCTCCGGGGGGATTGTCCCTGTAATAAGTGCACTGTAAGTCACTTTGGATAAAAGCGTCGGCCAAATGCATAAATGTAAATGTATTGCTACTGCTATTGTGCCCTTCATCTGATTATCAGTATAGAAAAGTATGAAAATATTTGCAGCAAATTCAGACATTGCTGTTAAACAGAAATCAATGCAGAATGATGCATAGCCTACTCTACAAAAATAGAGACTGTAAAATGTAACTACAGCACGTGAGAAATATACTAATGCATATACTTATAATCAAAGTGACGTAAAGTTCATAGTCCCCATTGAGTTCCACTGAACACCTCTCAGCCATCAGACATGACCCTTTACATAGAGCCTATTTCCTGTCTAAATGTGACTGATATTCAGAAATGGTGTAAGTGTACATGGTTTAATGGTACAGTAACTATAATAACTGGAATAAACAGCATTATGAATGTTCTCACCTGATCATTCATATTTCACATCGGAAATGACATATTTGGTTATGATTTCATTCCATACACCCTTGTCATTACTTATAGATGTTTAGTCTTAAGCAGGCGCAGTACAGTTTCATCCATTATTGATAAGGAATCTCTGGATGGCTTTTGCTCAATAATCTACACATATTATGAGTGATGAAGATCTTTCTTTCCTGTAAATGTGATTTAACAAAGCATTCCATAACAGATAGTTATAATAAATGCAATGGGATTTTTCACACCGACTGTCATAAATGAATATAAACCATTTTATTATTTAATAATTAATTGAGAATTTAAGCATGCAGAAATAGGACAAACTGCACACTGAGACCTTGAATGAAGAATTGCCAGTATCTCCAAACTGCAAAAAAAATACAAACAAAAATGTTGTGGTGAGAAAAGCAGCACTTTCTACATTTAATAAGAGAGTTTAAGTGTTGAAATTAAGTTCGAAGCTGCCGTTCCCAGCATGCAACAGTATTTAATAATTAAAGAGCTTTAATGGTTTCACTGTTTGCAAGTTTTGTTGTTACCTTTGGTATTTTCAAAGTTACTCAAAAGTCTTGAAACACTTGAAAATATGGTCTGTTAAATTTACTAGCAATTTCTGAGTGGAACTTTTTTCCTATGTTTTTTTATAAGTAAACTGTCATGAAGACGACGACACAGAGGGTAAGGTGAACCCAAATGGTGGGACTTTATTCCAAAATTAAAAACAAAGATAAAAAACAAACTGAAATAACTCCAATATAGTTCAATTGTAGGGCGGAGACGAGCAGGGTAGACTCTGGATGTAGACTCTGTGTGCTGATTGGAGAACGGGGAACAGGTGTGGAGTGCTGATTGGAGAATGGGGAACAGGTGTGGAGTGTTGATTGGAGAATGGGGAACAGGTGTGGAGTGCTGATTGGAGAACGGGGAACAGGTGTGGAGTGCTGATTGGAGAACGGGGAACAGGTGTGGAGTGCTGATTGGAGAATGGGGAACAGGTGTGGAGTGTTGATTGGAGAATGGGGAACAGGTGTGGAGTGTTGATTGGAGAATGGGGAACAGGTGTGGAGTGCTGATTAGAGAATGGGGAACAGGTGTGGAGTGTTGATTGGAGAATGGGGAACAGGTGTGGAGTGCTGATTAGAGAATGGGGAACAGGTGTGGAGTGTTGATTGGAGAATGGGGAACAGGTGTGGAGTGCTGATTGGAGAATGGGGAACAGGTGTGGAGTGTTGATTGGAGAATGGGGAACAGGTGTGGAGTGCTGATTGGAGAACGGGGAACAGGTGTGGAGTGTTGATTGGAGAATGGGGAACAGGTGTGGAGTGCTGATTAGAGAATGGGGAACAGGTGTGGAGTGTTGATTGGAGAATGGGGAACAGGTGTGGAGTGCTGATTAGAGAATGGGGAACAGGTGTGGAGTGTTGATTGGAGAATGGGGAACAGGTGTGGAGTGCTGATTGGAGAACGGGGAACAGGTGTGGAGTGTTGATTGGAGAATGGGGAACAGGTGTGGAGTGCTGATTAGAGAATGGGGAACAGGTGTGGAGTGTTGATTGGAGAATGGGGAACAGGTGTGGAGTGCTGATTAGAGAATGGGGAACAGGTGTGGAGTGCTGATTAGAGAATGGGGAACAGGTGTGGAGTGTTGATTGGAGAATGGGGAACAGGTGTGGAGTGCTGATTAGAGAATGGGGAACAGGTGTGGAGTGCTGATTAGAGAATGGGGAACAGGTGTGGAGTGTTGATTGGAGAATGGGGAACAGGTGTGGAGTGCTGATTAGAGAATGGGGAACAGGTGTGGAGTGTTGATTGGAGAATGGGGAACAGGTGTGGAGTGCTGATTGGAGAATGGGGAACAGGTGTGGAGTGCTGATTAGAGAATGGGGAACAGGTGTGGAGTGTTGATTGGAGAATGGGGAACAGGTGTGGAGTGCTGATTAGAGAATGGGGAACAGGTGTGGAGTGCTGATTAGAGAATGGGGAACAGGTGTGGAGTGTTGATTGGAGAATGGGGAACAGGTGTGGAGTGCTGATTAGAGAATGGGGAACAGGTGTGGAGTGTTGATTGGAGAATGGGGAACAGGTGTGGAGTGCTGATTGGAGAACGGGGAACAGGTGTGGAGTGCTGATTGGAGAACGGGGAACAGGTGTGGAGTGCTGATTAGAGAATGGGGAACAGGTGTGGAGTGTTGATTGGAGAATGGGGAACAGGTGTGGAGTGCTGATTAGAGAATGGGGAACAGGTGTAGAGTGCTGATTGGAGAACGGGGAACAGGTGTGGAGTGTTGATTGGAGAATGGGGAACAGGTGTGGAGTGCTGATTGGAGAACGGGAAACAGGTGTGGAGTGCTGATTAGTAAATGGGAACAGGTGTAGAGTGCTGATTAGAGAATGGGGAACAGGTGTGGAGTGCTGATTAGAGAACGGGGAACAGGTGTGGAGTGTTGATTGGAGAATGGGGAACAGGTGTGGAGTGCTGATTGGAGAACGGGAAACAGGTGTGGAGTGCTGATTAGTAAATGGGAACAGGTGTGGAGGGAAAACATTCTTCAATAATCTGGGGAACTGGAGCGGGTAGTGATAGGGAGAGGAAAGACCGATGACGGCGTGACAGTACCACCCCTCCACGGGCCACTCCAGTGCAGCGGTCTATCCCGTTGACGAGGAGCAGATCGATCCAGGTGGTTCAGGTGGAATTGGATGATATCCACAGTAGTCACAGGATGATGTCTGCAGTGGAGATGGTCTCTGTGTGGAGAGCACCGTTTTGGAAGGTGAGTGGCTCTGTTTGATGGGTAATGAACCCCGAACCTATAGGTGTTCCGACCAAGGAATGGATAGGGAGTGAAGTGGGCCATGGGGTCATCTGAACATGAAGTTTGGAGAGGAGTGATTGGGCTGGATGTGATGACTTTCAGGGTGAATGGCAGGTTGTGTATGGTAGTACAATGAAGGGAGCTCACTATCAGCTTAGGAGGACGAACCGGGCAAGTGGGTAAGAGGTGATCTGCAGCTCTAAAGTACAAGCACAATTGTTGTTCCAGTCTCCTAAGCTGCATTGGTTCCACTGGCAGTGAAGTGGGCTGCCTGCTCTGGGAACTGAAGGGTGAACTGAGCTGTACCTGGTCGGGACATGATCACATATGCTTATCCACATGAATGGTGAGTTGGATAAACCACTCCAGCCCCAGAGTGTCGTCCTCACCAGCAAGCTGTCACTGTAGAGCCGGACTGTACCCCTGGTAGTACGTGGCAAGGAGGGCTGGATCGTTCCAACTGCTACCCGCATTCCTTAATCCGATGATTTTACTGCACATTTATTGAAAGTTACTCTAAGAAGTATTCCACTACAAATTACTGATTACTTCTCTTAACCTGCAATTAAATTACCTTTCTGATTACTTCATGTGAAAAGTAACTAATTTGTAATCAGATTACACCAAACACTGCCAGTCACGATGTGAAATCACAATAAAATGCTAATATTTAGACTGAAATTTCACCAATATTTCGATCTACATCAATAGATTCATATGACTGTACAGTACATGATTTAGGATACACTATTAACTTGAGTTTTAAATTTGAGATACTACATCATGACTATAACTGCATTTAACATAATTAAACAGGGTACTCATACCTCATTAGTCTGACCAAGGACATTCCAATTTGTTTAATTATTTTG